>NC_046363.1:30513420-30717926 GCF_011125445.2 Fundulus heteroclitus
TTATTTTGAAAAATTTTCCTGCACTTCCGGGCCAGCCGTGAAAGCGTCTTCGTCTTTCAATCTTAAAAATAAAATGGAAAAAAGAATTGGCGAAATCGAAAAACGGGCCGTTTTTTTCATTAATTTTTCTGGTTTTCCGTTTCTAAATTGTGTTGACAAAAACGGAAAAACGGCTTTGTTTTGGAAAAGAACACGGTCACGGACCGCACTTCCGTTTTCAACACTTTTTGTTTGCTGCATTTCATTCGGGGGTGTCTTCTTTTTTGTTTGCGTCTCTCTTTTTGTTTGCTGCATTTCATTCGGGGGTGTCTTCTTTTTTGTTTGCGTCTCTCTTTTTGTTTGCTGCATTTCATTCGGGGTTGTCTTCTTTTTTGTTTGCTGCATTTCATTCGGGGTTGTCTTCTTTTTTGTTTGCTGCATTTTATTTGTTTGCGTCTCTCTTTTTGTTTGCTGCATTTTATTTGTTTGCGTCTCTCTTTTTGTTTGCTGCATTTCATTCGGGGGTGTCTTCTTTTTTGTTTGCTGCATTTTATTTGCTTTTTGTTTGCCGCATTTAATTTGTGCGCGTGTCTTTTTTTGTTTGCATGTTTTCTCTTTTGCTGCGCATTTGCACCTGTCGGCCACCGTAGAAATCCAAACAAAAACTAAAGTCCTCCTATAAATATGACGCAATCTGTTTAAGTGGTGTATCATTGTCTTTATTTTACATGAATGCAGATCTTAATTTATGTCTCTAAAAAACTTGAGCGCAATATTGTAAAATTTTACCTAACATTTTATCTTAATACGGGATTTAAGATGTAATTTCTAACATTAACCTCTCCAATATGCATGCAAGAGCATACATTTGAGTTTAGGATCTATTCCAACTGTTTTTAAGCACGCTGTGGTCAGACCCATCCATCAAAAAACAAATCTTGACCAAGTAGTTCTGGTAAGAGCTTATTCTCGCACAGCTGCAGTTATTTCTGGATCAGAGTCAATGTTTTGAAATATTTCAGTCTGATTTTGAAGCGTGCCATAGCACAGTCAGCACTGCTGAAAGTACAGAATGACATCTTGCTGTTGCTGGATACAAAAAAAAATAAACTATGGGGCTGGTAATGCTGAACCTCACTGCAGCATTTTACACAGTGCATCTTTCCATCCTACTGACCCGCTTGGCTCAACGGGTAGGGCTTCAGGGATCCATGCTGCAGTGGTTTAGGTGATCTCTAACTAATAGAACGATCCCGGTGATGATTGGCGACGTCTGTTCCTTGCCAGCCCCTTTGACTTCCAGTGTGCCTCAAGGTACCATTCTTGGCCCTGTACTTTTTTCTTTATACATGACACCAATAGGTTCTGTGATAAATCATCATAATGTGTCTTTCCATCTATATGCAGATGATTTACAAATCTATCTGCCTGTGTCTCCAAACTCTCCAGACACACAGTCCAATCAAGCATGTCTTGATAACAATAAAACTTGGTTACTACAACATTTTCTCTGTTTGAATAAATCCAAAACAGAATTCATACTCTTTCGTCCTTCAAGCCAACCAAATTTAGCTCTGAACCTCATACCTCTGGACTCACACCTCAGCCTTTCTGTCAAAAATCTTTGAGTGAACTTTTGAATTCAATAAACAATTTGATTCATTGGTAAAGGCAAGCATTTTCATCTTCGCCTATTAGCTAAAGTTAAATCTTTTCTCACTCGTTGTGATCTTGACATAACCATTCATGTCTTCATCGGCTCATGTTTGGGCTGTTGCAACGCCTTGTATACTGGACTTAACCAAGCCTCTATGCACAATTTACAACTTGTGCCGAATGCAGCTGCTCGTCTTCTCACCAACACCCGCAAGTATGACCACATCACTCCAGTCCTTTACTCTCTCCGCATTGGCTCCTTTTTTCCTGGTATGAATTCTATGTAATTCAAAGCACAGATAATATTAGTCTTCATACTGCCATGGCTATTAGTAAGGAAAGTGAAAACATTAGATTATTAATAGGTGTATAGTAATAGTTTACAATAAATGTGTTTTGAAAATAATTATTCAAACAGCGGGTTATATGCTCAACTGGTACTAAGTGATCCAAAGTGAGCTTGAAATGTTGATACAGTGCAGGATGGATCCAAGCTTTTATTTTGTTTGCACTCAATTTCTGAGCATATTTGAATGATGCTGCTAAATCAATACTAATCGAACCAGGAAATCTGATAATCGGACCAGGAAAATGGCTGGTCTGCAGGAAATCTGCAGACCAGCCAACTACAATGTCACACTTAAGGTCACCTAAAGCACATTTCTCTCCTATTCTGATGCTCGGTTTGCTTAAAAAAGCTATACATGAATTTATCTTTGTCTAGTTAAGAAAAATAGACGTCATTTCAAAATAACAACTGACTAATTGATTGGGTGGTAGAGTGAGTCAAGACTTTTTCTTTTTTTTAGGGATAAGCAACAAATTGGGGACAACCAGGGATGCCTTGTCACTGTGAATGGTACAACAATGGGTGTTGACCTTTCAAATAAGAAAATATAATTTACCAAGACTTAGCCATTTAAGTCAAAGACAATAAAGAAAAGTAGCTCGGTGAAACCTTGTTTCCTCTGGAAGATTATGTACGAGCTTCAGGCGTGCATAAAGTTCCGTGCATGTCGGCAAAGAGTATAGGTTGGGAGAGAAGGACGGTTTCTCATGGGCAGAAAAAAAAAACATTGGTGGGGCTTAAAGTTCACACTAAACTGTTCTCATCACTCGTGGTTTGACTTTGTGCAGGATCTGGGATAGTTTCTTCAATCAGCTCTAGATGTCTAAATGCATTGAGCTCCTGCCATGCGATTGGGGGATTCACAATCTGAGTCAACAAGCAGTACACCAATTGTACTTAATAAAGTGGCTGGTGGGTGTACATATGTGTGACATGCAGTAAATGCAATATTCCAGCTATTTGTAAGATGGTAAATAAAACTGCTCATTTAGAAGTACATCAGGGCCTTTAACATAGCTTTTTTTTTTTTTTTGCTCTTAGTAGTTTAAGAAAGGAAAGCTGCTTTTAATGAACTCCATTCAAAGACCGTGCGTCTTATCTTCCCCATCTACTTCCTGTGACAGCCAAACTGTCAAGGGTAAGAGAAATGAGATACCATACGATTAGGATCTACATATAAGTAAAAGTTTATTTAAAAACAATTTTAGAACATATTGTATTTAGAGCTGAACTGCGGTCTGGGTCTTGTCTAGACAGAACAGAAATTTTATAGAGCAAATATGTTTCCTTTTTCAAACAATCCAAGAGGAAGAAAAGAGAAGTACATGACTTGATATTTAAAGAAGGAAGAAAAAAAGACTCAGAGCGAGTCTTGGGTAAGGTACATCTGATAAAAGTATGTTTGCTCACACTCAATCTTTCACACCCACAGACTCACATTGTCAGGAAATGCTGATGTAAAGAGCAGGTGATGGTGACTGCTGCTGCGTTCAGTCACCAAACAGAACTTGAGAAGTACTGCAGGCCGGTAGATAAACCCAACTTTGTCACCTTTGTCTCACACCAGGCACGTCCAGGCCTCAACACCTGCAGGCAGAATTTATGTCAAAACAAAGCAAGAAATGCACTGAAATAAAACAGTAACAATAAGCTGGAACATTTTCTTTAAAACTGTTGGTGTAAAACTAATGTTGGTGCAAACAGTGACCGATATGTTCTAATTTAAAGTCTGTAGCTTTGGTCAACAGTCGCTGTGGCTTTTATTGAGCAAGTTCAGGGTTCAGTTGATGGCGTGATTATCTTCTTTTTTGCCTTTTTTCTTCCTCTCCTTCTCTAATAGTCAGAAAATGAGGAACAGCAACTTCCTTTAAACTGTAACAGCACTATGCTGCAATAAACACTAGTTTGCACTGTAAATTTGCTGTTACCATCTCCTTAGAACCTTGCAGCTGTGCTGAACATACAGACAGTTTTCGTCATTCTAGCAGGCAGTTTTGTCACAGTTTCTTTTGAATCTATTTAAAAAGCAACAGGGTTGAAGATTAAAACTCTCTGTTATTGTCTCAGCTGGTACTCCTCCTCCTGCAGTGCTAAAAAAATAATCCAGTGACTTTAGAGAATAACTTATTTTGTCGATCACTTGTTAGCTGTTTGAATACAGGGGCTACAAGGGTTTAAAATACAAGTTGATTATGAGCTATATGATTTTAGTATGAAGTAAAATCTGACCCCTTTGAATCAATACTTTGTAGAGAGATGGGTGCCTGTAATCACACGTGAAACTCTCGGGGTATTTCTCTAGATGCACATCAACCCTTTTCTTTGTTGCAAAATAACTCAAACTCAATCAGACTAGATGGAGAGCATCAGTTTTCATGTCTTGCCACTGACAACAATAGATTTTTTATTGTTCTAAACTTTGACTAAGCTATTCAACCCCATAAAGATGTTTTAATCTAAAACATTATGTTGTAGGTTAAGTGTGACACCATCCAGGGGGCAGATCGTCTGCCTTTAACTTATAACATAAAAAAAGATTCCTGGATAAATGTGGGCCTCTGTGCTTTTTTTGTGGCTTTGCTCTGTCTTCTCTAACCCGCAGTTCGTTGAGGCAGATGGCCGTTCACACTGGTTCTGCTGGAGGTTTTTCATTCCTGTTAAAGGGGAGTTTTCCTCTCCATTGTTGCTTCATGCATGCTCATGACATTTTCTGTGAATTGGCACTATACAATATATAAGTAATAATTATATATATTATATAAATAATAATAATAATAATAATAATAATAATAATAATAATAATAATAATAATAATGGGCACTATATAAATACAATTTAAATTAATCTTAATATTTAGAATAAATATATATATATATATATTTTTTTTAATCACATCTTTAGCGGGGCTTTCAGTAGTTGTTTAGTGCACTCCATTGCAAGACTTTAGGAATAGATTTAATGCTAAACCAAATATTTAATATTTTCCACCACAACTGGAATGCTAAAGAAAACAGGCTTACTTTTTGATGTAGGCAAGGTAAGCTGCAGCCATCAGGATCACTAAGAACAGTGCAGCGGACATAATGATTTTAGAAAGTATCCATGCAGACATCTGCATCTCTTTTTGCTCTGAGACAGCCTCACCTAAAAGTTGTTATAAGAAATTGTGTTGTTAATGTTCATGATATCATGTTTGGAGTTTTACATTAAATCCATTATACAGAATAAACATAATTTTATTGGAACTGACAACAACAATAAAGGACAACCAAGGCAATGAAAGAGAGAAGTTCATCTATGCTGATTAGTAATATTTTTGCATCTGATAGTAGTGTTTAGAAAATTGCTTATTTACCGTGGACAACAAGTCTGGTAGTTTCTTCAAAATATCCGCTGGGAAATGTAATAATTCTGCAGGTGTATAAACCTGCATCTGTCATTTTCACATCTCTGATTTTCAGTGACTGTCCTGTAAGATTCACTCTTTTCTTCAGGGAGGATTCTTTAATAGTCATCCCATACTTGCAGTTAAAAACAAGAATTGTACTGTTTTCTGTGTCTGACACCCTATTCCATTGAATCTGAGTGATGGAGGAGTTTTTTGGTCCTTGGATGAACTGGCATTTCAAAATGACCTCTTGGCTGAGTCTTCCAGTCACTTCAGGCGTTACTTCCAGTTTTTGTCCCAGAAGATCTGTATAAAAATAACTGTTAATATGCTGGAGAGACAGATAGAGGATAATTGCATTGAGTCTGTGGTGATAAAACTATAGCTGGTAATCCTGTTAAACACTTTTTGTTGTATTGGGTGAGGCTGCCCTTCCATGCTGAGTGTAGTTAATACATTATGTATTCAGGAAAAGGAAACAAAATAAATTGACCTCTGTGAGAGCTGCAGGCCTGTAACACTCTGACGATTAGCCAAAGGATTGGTCCTGCCCACACACCCCTCTGTCCCTGGAGTTCTGGGGGGATCACTTTATCTATTGTTCATTGTTGCTACGCTGCTCTCACCGTATCCTTTGAACATGGCTGAGAGTCGCAAGAAGCAAACAATGTACAACTTTATGAGAAGAAAAGGAAGGCCTCAGTAGAAAGAAATAAGACCAGAGTGGATTTGGGAGATTTTTTTTCCAAGTGATCTCACTGAGGAGCAAAGGAGCAGGTAAGATGGTCTTCTACATGCACAGATATTCAAAAACGGATTTGGAGGAACTTCTGGAAACGTTGCTGATTCTACCTTTAACATGTTATTTTTAATACCTAATAAATCCACTAACTTCAGAAATAAAAACCATGCACAGTTTTATTTAAAAAAAAAAATTGTGCTTTCTGTTTTAAAATATAAACCCTTTTACATAAACACTGTGGATGTTTCACTCCTGCTAAGGCATTGAAGTAATTCCCAGTATTAGTGTGAGCTATATCAGGAATCAAACTTTTTTTTAATGAAAATTTACCAAGTTTTAAAATGTGATCTCACCTGGAAATGGTGTGATGAAAATGAAGTTCACAATAAGAAGAGGTAATCTGTTGCATGTTCTCATTGCAGAAAACTACAGTATAGAGAAATAAATAGATTTTTTTTAATAATCTGCCTTGTTTGTCACTTTTAAATCAACATCAGACACACTTACCTTCAGTCCGTGGAGCGGGGACAGGACAAAATCTAGAAATGTTTATTCATTTCAAGATGAGGAAGTAAAACATTTTAGGAAGCGGAACAAAACCTAAACGAGGCTAACTTAAAGTTGTTCTTGGCTATCCACCACAACTCTCCAAACCACTTACCTCAGTGACATCCATCCATTTTCTTATACGCTTCAGGTCGCGACCCCCACAACCTCATGGGGTGGCGGGGGGTGTTGGGGCTTAGCTCCAGCTATCAATAGGCAAGAGGCAGGGTACAGCCTGGACAGGTTGCCAGTCAATCGCAGGGCAACACAGAGACAGACAGGACAAACAACCATTCATGCACACACTCACACTTGAGAGGAATTTAGAGGCCAATTAACCTAACAGTCATGTTTTAGGACTGTGGGAGGAAGCCGGAGTACCCGCAGAGAACTCATGCATGCACAGGGAGAACATGCAAACTCTATGCAGAAAGACCCTGTGTCGAACTCGAACCCAGGACCTTCTTGCTGCAAGGCAACAGGCACCACCCATTGCACCACTGTGCAGCCTCTACCTCAGTGACAGCTGACCAAAAAATTTTTAAATAAAATCAGCACATTTTCCTGTTGTGCAACACAAGAGGTTCTGGAGCTGATCAAAAATAATAAATGCATTTAATGCTGCAAAAAGGATTTTCAAAGTCAAGATGAAATTAGTAATAGAAATTCCTCACAAAATTGTTATCTGACTAATCGACTCCTGTTTCCAAAACAGATAACTGATGTCAGACATGACTTCTGTCCGGCTCTTTACTGTCCTGTAGTGGTGGCAATATCAAATTACTGGCTCAATCTCTAAAAAACCTTTGCTTACCGCTACATTTCAAGCCCCAATGTGTAAGATTTACACCCATCTAGTGGTGCGCTAAATAAATTACAAACGACCTTGCCGTTAAACACATAACGACTACAGAAACCGTGGAGTGTCATAAATGTGACAATGTTAACCAGTATGTCCTCCATGTATCTCGTACCAAGCTACTGCTAATAGCTAAGGTCATCATGTGAAATAGTTTTTGGTGACCCCGACGTGATCCGCCACAATATAATTTTTCCTATATGTGGAACGCCCGTTAGCTCTTTGTGTTTAAGAATACCATGCGGACGTGTTACACAAACATTTCCTAATAACCATGTAACCTTTCCCTTTGGTTTCTCTGCCAAACCTGTCAGTGCCTCGTCTGAGTTTGGTCCACTTTGGCCATCCAAGGGAGAACAGTGGAAAAGGGAAAACGTCTGTTTATCCAGCAGCAGACATGCAGCTCTGCGGCTATAAGCTAAATGAAAGCGTGGTATGGGCAGGCAGCTTGGGCCGACATTCTCCATGCAGCGTTCTCTGATCTCTCTTTCACACAACCCCCTTCTGAATTGTCTTCCGGCTACATGGCCAGAATTCAATCTGACATCAAATTTTCTCCTCATGGCTTTAATATCATGGCACAACACTTAACAAAGAAGCTTTAAGGGGGCAGGGTGGTGATCTTTGGCCCACGTCACTGAGCACAATTCATGCAAGTACGTATTTTGTGCGTTCACACATAAACCTAGGCACTCATAATGCAGTAGCTGTGCTGCCTTGTAGCCGTCTCCACTATTGTTATGTCATATCCTTGCTGCTGATGTTGGTGTCTATGTTATTTTGTTTTCCAGATTCAGTTTTGAAAATCTTCCTTCAACCCAAAAACCCTTTTTGATAGGAATTTAGAGACCTATCAAATAATAATAATAAATCAAAAAATAATATTTAAAAATAATAAATTTCTAGTTACATTTTATTAAACAATGGCACATTATTAAAGTAATATAATATCATCAATGGAAATCAATGAAAATGTCTTTGTTGCCCTTATAATGACCGCTGATTGTTTCCTCTTGTAATTGGTTGAGCTTTAAGTCTTTGAGGTTGGAAGACCTTGTGGCCAAAACCTTAATCTTTCCCTCCTTCAGTACTCTGGCAGGACTAATTCAAAAACATTTATAATAGCTCCAGTCAAAAAAGAACACGTAGGTAAAATCACAGGATTACTGTAAACCTAGAAATCCCACAAAATTAATAATTTTAGTCTTAACTGTATGACTATAATAAGAAAATAAGGAATAATTATAATAAAAATATATTTCCACAAGTGCTTCTGTTTAACTACTCTTATTTCTGGGCAATGAGAGTTTCTCTTTCACTCTGCCTTCTTTTTTCTGCAGAATCCAATGTCTCTGAAAGGGACATTGTGGTTAGCTTCTCATTTAAGGCCTTCTACTTTAGGTGCATTTATCTGAGGATTAAAGAAAACTACATAAAATAATTTGTAATGTCTGGGAACAGGAGATATACACTATAATTAAACTGACGAGTTGTGTGTGTACAGGATGCTACATGTAACGAAGAGGACCTTCAGTCAAAATGTCTCAATCCTATTAAATCTTTCAAAGAGAAACAACATCCATCTTACCTCTCAGATGCAGGATGGTAAATTTTCTCTTCATGGTCCCCATTTTTCTACTCAATTCAAATTCAGTTTTCTTTCATTATTTATTCTAATGTCTTGAAAGTACAATAAAGACAACAAAATACATATCCTTTTTCTGAAACAACTGGAGACCGAGAAATCAGAGATGTGTCAATCAGGCATCTGAACACAAGATAATGCATGGACTTCTCAACCAAATTATCTGTGGCACAATGTCACTTTTGGGCTATATAATCAGCTGGAGAGGTGTAATCTTTTGTTTGAGTTTCTTATTTAAGTGGTAAGTTGTTTTTCTTTATGCACCGTTTTAGTGGGCTGTATTTTCATTATACCCTAATGTATGATGACATTAAAGCTATTCTATAGTGCTCCAAAAAAATGGTAGTAAATTACTGACTGTGGTTTGAAGGTGCCAGAGAGACAACATATGTCATTAAGTTCATAAAGCCATGTGGTTTGACTTACAAAACTAAGCTTAATCTGTAATTTGTCAGGTTTGGTGTGTTGTTTGGACCGACGCGCTGGCAAGAGGTGGGAAGCCACATGTTGGGTGAAGAATGATTTTAAGGCTTACTGGCACATGCAGAACTAGGAACACAGCAATGTGGCACTGAGAGCAGGGTAGCATGACAATAGGACCCGACAACTAACAGTGGCTAGCTGGTTGATTAAATAGAGATGGAAACAAAAGGGACAGCAGGTGAAGCAATCAAGCACAGATGGACTTAGTAAAGGTAATTAGGCTGCAGGGGAAGTAGGGTAACAAACCAGGTGCAGGAGGAAAACAGAATCTAGCATGAAATGGAGAATGGAATAGAAAAGGGAAGAAATCTAAATAACTAAGAAAGCACAGATAAAATCAGACTACCAAAATAAGAACATAATCTAACAGAAACAGAATCTAACAGATAACACAAGAATGTAACTAGAGAAAGAAACCAAAACATAAACAAATCCCAGATACTCCTGACATAATAAGGGCAAAAAGGATCAAACTAAAGCAAAGCCCTTTCATAACTAAGAAAGTAACTACAATCTTTGTAAAAAATACAAATAATTTAAAAAGGCTCTTTGCACATCATGGGCAAAGAAGAAGGTGTTTAAACCTCTGTGCTTTTTTTTCTTCTTTTTTGTCACACTAAAATGTTTTAGATCACAATCAAATATAAGAGCACACAAGACTAAAATAAATAAATATGAAAAGCAGTTTTCAAAAACTTATTTCATATTTTAGGTGGAAAAAGAAATCCAAACTAATCCAGTCAGCAGTAGTTTTCTTGGGAAATCTCATTAATACCTTTTTTGTCTGATCTCTTTCTTGTTAAATCATAAACACCTCAGGCATGACTCAATAATCTTGGTTGGTTTACCACTCTTAGGTCCACCAATGTCCCATATTGTCTTTGTTTCAAGAAACCGGCTCTCACTTTGGTCTACAGGAGTCTCAAATTCTTAGAAATGCCTTTAACTTTTCCAGACTGATAGGTGTCATTGAGTCTGTTTCTCATTTGTTCATGAATTTCTTTGAATCCAGACATGATTGTATAATTGTTTTTAGATCCTTTAGCCTACTTCATATTTCTAAGAGGTTACATTTAAAACCTGGGAGAGGCTAGTCAATCTTTACTGAGTTGTCCAAAAACTTCAGTTATCACAGTTAATTCATGATTTGACAAGGAGGGTAATTACCTTTTTACACAGGGTTAGCTTGATTTGATATCTGTCTGATCTTAAACTTTGTTTGATGATCTTAGACATGTATTTGTCCCAAACAATAAAACAGAAGAAATGTTATCAGGGGAATGCTTTCACAGCACTGAACGATCAAATCCTTAGCTGACATGAACTAAAACATACACCAGCTACATAACTCCACCTTTGCAGCTTCAAACTAGTAATATTGTAAGTTTCCAACAACATTTCTCTGATCAAAAACATAAACAGTCATCCCCAAAAGCTTCTTCTCAAATAAATAACATCTGGAAAATGTAGCATTGCAAATTATGCATTTTGCAGTGGAGATTATTTACATTTTTTTTAATTAAAAAACAATCCAGCTTTCATGTCTTTGCTTTTCAATTGTCAAAAGTCAATTTCTCTTCAAACGCTTATTGAAACAGTGTCACAATTTTCAAACACTCCTTTTGCAGGTTAAAGCACCTTGCTCAGAAAATTAATAAATTATTCTTTAAAGGCACAAATTCCAGGATTTTTGCAGCAGTTTGCCCCCTCTGGCGACAAGGTAAAATGACACCAGTGTTGTGCACTCGCATGGGAGGAGAGGAAAAGCATCTGGGGCTACGACTGCACAGGTCTTTGGTTTACAGGCGTGATGTCTTCTAAGGTAGAAGAAAACCTGTTTCCATTGTTTCTCAGAAGAGAAATTTTGGCATTTACTGTTTACCTGAAATATGTCATAGCCTTTCCTTATGTTTTGGGCAATTTTAGATTTTGACCTATTACCTTGTCGGTTTTTAATGGAAGATGGAAAACAAAGTGTCGTTGAACCGGCTTGAAATTGTGCTTTGTAGTCTTTAATGAAACTTCCATATTCACGTTTATTTTATACTAGAATTTCTCTGCAGAACAAAACCACATCTGATCAGTAATGAGACATTAAAAACACGTAAAAAAACACATGTTAACAGACAGACAGAGACTGTCAGTTTTAAGATCTCTAATTATCAGAGAAAGTTTTGTAATACAAAATCCGAGGCAAACGGACTTTTGTTCAGTTCTTTCTGAAAACAAAAGGACAAGGAGGCCCATCTTCCCAGGCGCCTTCTGAATCATATACAAATCAATAGCTATGTTTACATGCACAAAATTTCACCATCAGATTAAAAATTATTTGGATTAAATAATCGGATTGTATTGTTTATATGGGCACACAATCAATTAATCTGATCATAATGTGCATGTATGTTCACCTGCTTTATTTAGAATAGAACCAGTCTGGCATATGGAGTTATCCAAGTCCCCTAAAAAAAAACAGAAGAAGAAGTACTTCCGTCTTTGCTAAACCACAAAAAATAGTAAACAAAGCAGTATTATGTGAGTTTGTCTTCCGAGTGCCCAAGCTTGACTTGCACAATGTTCTAGGTACTGTTGAAACATTACTGAGTAAACAACAATTTTGAGCTCTTTTGTATTTTCGAACAGAAAGTTGTATCGGATGCCCAACGGTTTTGCTTCCCGACGTATTTCCGCCAGTCGCCAACACAGAAATACGTCACGTTTACGTTGGGCGCACATGCGCACTTGGTTTGGTTTGCAACATTCGGAATAACTTGAGCCTGAGATGTGTTTACAATCAACACTTCAATCAGAGTGTGAGTCGGCATAAACCACCCCTTTGATTCAGAACTGAATTTGCACATGCATTTACAAACAATGCTTTTCGGATCTTCATTTGTAAAAAAAAAAAATCATTAAAGCATGTCTCGTTTTCATTCCATTTAATATTAATAGAATACATTATTTTGGCATATCACAAAAAGCATAATGAATTTGGCTGAAAGGTACTATGTATTTATCTTGTTACCTGCCTTTATCAATTATTCTGCTGTTTTGTGTTGTGAGAAACATTAGCACAGAACAGAGATTCACTCAGAAGAACTGCATACAGTGAAGGAAAGGTGGAGCAAGGGAAGTTGCCCCAGCTAAAATTACAAGGGAAATGAAAAACTTTAAAATTATACTGATTACTCTGACATCTTCGCTAATTTATTCCAAAGCTATCTGAATAATAAAAGTGGTAAAAAGCCACACGTAACTAATTACCAAAATGGAAACACCTTCGGGGAGTTGAAACCGCTACAGAAGATAAAAATCGTTTGCACACTGACTGAGTTCACATGCATATCCTGATTTGACTTGGCACAGCAAATCTCAGTTGTCATACTGAAACTAGATATGTTCTCTCAATCTAAAGCTGTGTGCAAACATTGAGTTGTAATGATTCTGTTGTTCTCTGTTAGTACAGTAACCTCAGTGCAGCAGTGACCTCAGGTGATCAAATGATGATAATGCTGAGAGAAAACTTGATACAGTTGTTTGCACTAAATAGTTTTTAACTGCTGTTAAAAAGTGCTCTGTCTAACTCTAACCATAACCTGCAGCCATTTACATCAATGTTAGCTTAACAAAGTTAAACTGAAACCCAAACAAAAACTAAAGAAAAACTATAAAAAACACTATAAATATGACAGTCTGTTTATTTAAGTGGTGTATCATTCTCGTTATTATACATTCATGCAGATCTTAATTTGTGATGGTTAGAAAATAGAACATATTTTGTCTAAAAGATAAATCTTACCCATCATTTTATCCTAACATTTGATTTAAAATGTAATCTCTAAGATGAACTGCTCAAGTACGCATGAGACTACATTTTATTCAATTGTTGAAAAAAAAAAATCCTCTAACACAGGGACCAGCATTGTTTCAATGATGACTGATTTGTTGAACTCCAACTTCGTGGGTGCAACTGTGTGGAAAACATTACCCATTAAGAAGTTTGGAAAGCAGAGTGCAGCAGATTGGTGACTGATAATGAATTTCCATTTAACTTAAATAAAGGTGCAGCAAACCTGAGAAACCCAGTGAACGGTGAAGCCTGTGAAACCACACGAAACATCACTACAGTAAAACAATGTAAAGAAGATCCAGAGATTATGTGTTCAGGTGTCAGTGTAAAACGTTCCTGTTTATAATTCACATAAACAAATAGATTTCTTAAAGTAGTGAAGCTTCATTGGATTACTTAGTATCTGAGTTCTTCACCAACATGTTCTTATCTGGCCTTCATCAGGGTGTTGCTTCCTCATCTCTCCATTTCTGAATTACAAGAGCTCATTTCCTTGAGCTTTCCAAAAGGCGGAAATAGCAATTATCCCACATGGTAGTCCTGCTTACAAGAAGGCCAGTATTACTGTAGACGGAATTATGTTGAAAATGGTGTTAGAGTTCTACATTGACATATATTTGGATCCTCTGTCACTGATTCTATGTCTCCCAAGTAGACATATTACTGCTGCAGCAAACAAAAAACTTTTTATTATTCTTACTTTCAAAGCAAGGAAAATATCCATCTACAGTTGATTAATGACAAAACACCTTCGGTTAGTGGATTGCCAATAAATTGTATTTAAGACTATATTTGATATCCTCGGAGTACTTTACCAGCATTATACATGCCAAATGGACAAGTTTCATCAAATCTGGCATCCATTTCTAGACTATGTTAGACTGGATATTTCTTCAGTACTATTAAAAGGTTTCTAATGGTCATGTACCACACTGCACAGACTCTAGCTTGTGCCAGTAATTTGTATCTTCCTGTAATGAAATATCTTAACAAATACAATAGAAAAAAAGAAGAACTGTAAAGGTTCCCTGATTCTTCATAGATGACCCATGACGTGTTTTCACTGGCCACCTTATCATCAACACCTTGCTAGTCGTATATAAGAGGTGATATACAAAAGGTAAATTTGGCTGGACCTGAGCCTATATCCAAAAATGTATAAAACTTCAAAAGATTTTATAAAGTCTTTTTTATTGGGTCATTAATTTGTTCGTGTGGTTCATATTTAGAAGTAGATCAGGGCCTTTAGCTTTTTACCTCTTAGTAGCTTGACAAATGAAAGATTCTTAACAAACTCCATTCAAAGACAGTTTTTCTTATCTTCCCCATCTACTTCCTGTCACAACATAACTGTTGATGGTAAGAGAAATGAGAAACTATACGATTACAATCTACATAAGTAAAAGCAAGCTTATTTTGAAATACAATTTTTTTTAGAACATACTGTATTTAAAGTTGACAGAACGACAGTCTGGTTCTTGTCTGGATAGAACAGAAACGTAACAGTTAGAGCAAATGTATTTCCTTTCCCAAACAATGTAAGAGGACGTACAGAGAAGTACATGATTTTATAGTTAAAGGAGGGAGAAAAAAAAAAAAAGATTTTTGTTCTAACACCTCAGAGCGAGGGTTGGGTAAGGGACATCAGACATGAGTATGTTGGCTCACACTCAATCTTTCACACCCACAGACTCACATTGTCAGGAAATGCTGATGTAAAGAGCAGGTGATGGTGACTGCTGCTGCGTTCAGTCACCAAACAGAACGGCAGGCCTGTAAACACAAATTTGTCACCTTTGTTTCACACGAGGCACTTCCAAACTGTAAAGACAAAGCAAGAGGTGCACTGAAATAAAACACTAACAATAAGCTAAAACATTTGTTTAACTCCGTTGGTGTAAAACTAATGTTGGTGCAAACAGTGACTGATATTTTCTAATTTAAAGTCTGTAGCTTTGGTCAACAGTCGCTGTTGCTTTTATTGAACAAGTTCAGGTTTCGGTGACGGCATGATTATCTTTTTTTTTTGCATGTTTTCTTCCTCTCTTCCTCTAACAGTAAATGAGGAACAGCAACTTCCTTTAAACTGTAGCAGCATTGTTCTGCACTAAACTCATTTGCACTGCAAATTTTCTGTTACCATAGAACCTGTATGTGCTGACCATACAGACAGTTTTTGTCATTCTAGAAGGTAGATTTGTCAGTTTCTTTTAAATGTATTTATTTGATTTAAAGAGCAACAGGTTAGATCTCACTGTTATTGTCTCAGCTGGTACTTCTCCTCCTGCAGTGCTAAAAAATAATCCAGTGAATTTAGAGGCCAACTTGTTTTGTCGATCACTTCTTAGCTGTTTGAATACAAGGACTACAAGGGTTTAAAATAAGTTGATTATGAGCTATAGGATTTTAGTATGAAGTAAAATAATAAAGTAAAATCTGACGCCCTTGAATCAATACTTTGTAGAGAGATGGGTGCCTGTAACCACACGTGAAACTCTTGGGGTATTTCTCTAGAGGCACATCGACCCTCTCTTTGTTGCAAAATAACTCAACTCAATCAGACTAGATGGAGAGCATTTATGAACATCAGTTTTCAGGTTTTAACCACAGAGTATTCACCGTTTATTAATCTTTGACTAGGCCACTCAACCCCATAAAGATGCTTTAATCTAAACCATTCCGTTGGAGCTCTGGTTTTATCACTGTCATTGTCCTGCTGGTACTGAACCTCTGCCAAAGGATCATGTCATTTCCAGTCTTTAACATGTTTCCTTCCAGATTGCCCTATATTTGGCTCAATATGTCCGCCAGCCCTGAAGAGCTTCCCTACCCTACATACAAAAAAAAAAAAAAAGCATTCCTACAGCATGATGCTACCACCAGTGACATGCTGTCAGAGGTGGTGGGTGAGGTGTTGCCTCACCCATCATCATGACAAGTAAAATACTATCCAAGTTTGTCCACTTGACTGTTATAGCAATTTATTTAGTTATTTCCAGCCTGTTTTCATCATTTTAATGGTATAAGTCACTGAATTGTATGCATGCCTGTTCGAATACATGGCAGAACGGCGACATGAGGCAGTGAGGAGCTGTGCCTCAGCTCTGAAGGCTCCGTGCCCCACACACTGACTGTTGGATGCAGTTGGTGCATGGCCATTGTGTCTCTCTTTTTATCTATTATATTATATTTGTATCTATTATATTACATTACATATGCACAACACATGCTAATGTTCCAGTCTTTTTAAAATATATAATGAATGTGTGTGACATATTTAGTCTTTATAACCGGCCATAATACATGATTAAAATTCACTGAGGGAAGCCAAACATACCATGCCACGCTGATAGGGGGCTTTGCTGAGCCTCAATGGAGCAAGAGGTAACAGGTGCACAACATCGCTGCATGCTCTTCTTCTATGCATTGGGCACAACAAGTCTAACAATACACTCATTTAAATTTGTTCTGACAAAATCAAAACGTCTCTAAACTAAAAGATTTTTCTAAACTGAATATTTAGTAGAAAAGGTAGAGAGAGGAAAGACCTGTTTCAAACAAGTGGAAAAAAACACTTTTCAACTGGAGTGGTAGCCAATGTTCCCCCTGATTTTTCATGTGTCGGGGCATTCACTGGACCTTTGTGAGCAACAGCACACGTGAACACTGAGGCTACACCTGTATTTCCCCTGTCCAAAACCATAACAGTAACATTATGACAAGTTACATGGCTTATTAAAATAACAACAATCATTTATTTTAGATTACACAGTATAGATATAACAGCTCTAGCCTCATTACATGAAAAAAAGCTGTATAGTAGCTTTTATGTAAGAGTAGGGGTCCTGCTAATGAAAAACTGAAAGACATGTAAATCGTTGAGAGTTCAAATTTTATTGCAAATAACTTTTTTTTTTTTTTTTACATTTTGTGCAATGGGATTTAGCACAAGCATGTGGTACTTTGCAGCCTCACTTCTGTCAGTGTGCCACAGGGCAGCTGTGGCTACAATGTGGCTTACCGCTGTCAGGGGCTGAATTGACAGAATAGACTGATTGTCGTGTGAAGCGCTTTGGGGTTGTTGGACTTGATAAAGCACTATAAAAGTACAAGCCATTTATATATTGCTGTACTCATCAGGCATGCGTTCATAAAATAAGAAACGTATAAACAGAGCTCCTTTTCAAAAACAGAGGTAGAACAAAAAGGCTGGTCAGAGACTAGCAAAAGCCGTGCAAAGGACTCCAACTGCAGCTGATAACACCAGCGGAGACACAGCGCTCCAGAAACAAACAGCAGGTGTAGCACTTGAAGACCAAAGAAATTGGTTGAAAAACAACACGGGATCCCAGATAAGCAGATCCCAAAAACACAGCAATACAAACAGCAGACATGCAGCAGGAGTTACAAAGACGCATACTGCCACCTGCCCAACTAGAAAGGTGTCTGCCCCACCCATCAATCAGTGGGGCAACTTTGCTACTTGGTGATTTTAACTGAAGTAGCAAGACATTTAAAGAAATTAAGGTGAACAAGGACACAACCTAGTGACAGACATATTCATGGAAAATGATAGGCACACAGAATTTATACACAAATAAAGGTAAGATCAAACATTTTTAATAAAAAAGAGATAATCTAATGCAGCATTATGTAACAGGCCTATTGTAAAAAAAAAAAAAATCAGACTTCAACATGTAATAGAATGTCACTATAACCTGTAAATGGAAATTTATGTTATTTTGCATGTTCTGATGCCCTGGTTGCACCTGGTTTGTAGATGAGCTTTGCTTGGACTCAACTTAGCATGTGATTTTATATATGTAAACCTTTTGAAGATCAGGCCCTAAAGGACCAAATGTTTAGCATTTACTGAACATGGTTTCAAATATTCAAATGTTTAGGGTCCATAACATAAGTTATTAAATGTTTATTGATCAGGGTGACCAGAAAGACTATTTTGTGATTGTTTATTTCATAATGTGGCACATCATAGCATTGTTGTTATAGCCATTGCAAAATTTAACTATGCTATTACATGATGCGGCAGAAAATATTTCATAAGCTGTTCATGGATCTTATTAAATTGTGCAGCAATTATTACAAAATTAAGTTTTTGTGATGTTTCCAGCTTCCTGTTAAAGGCAAGTTTTGCTCTCCACTTGTGCTACATACAAGCTCAGTATGAGGGATTGCTGCAAACTGTCCACTGTCACAACATGCTCATCCAGGAGGAGGGAATGCTGTAAACCCATGACTCAATACAATCTGCTGGGTTTCTTTTTCAAGTGCATTGAAACCACATGTTGTGAAATGGTGCTATAGAAATAGCAAAAAACTGAATAAAAAAAATTGAATAAACTGCAAATGAGAGGTAGCATCTTGGTACCATTGCTGGATGAAAGCCAGATTAGAGGGCTAATAGTTGCCCTTTCAACACGCTACAAACTGAGCCGTGGCTCTCTCAGGCCCTGTGCCCACGACAATGACACATTAAAAACAGGATTATTTTTCTGTTTCTTTCAACACAACTACATGACAATGCTTTAATTATGATTTCTGTGCACACACCAGTCACGACGTTTAAAACTGCAATCTACCTGTCACCCCACTACTGGGCGATATATTCTTTGTAACTCAACAGGTGTACAAACACTCCCTGCTTAAAAATGTGCCAACACTGAGTCATACTGCATATGTGCCAGGGCTTCCCCATACAGGCATATTCAGATGTTCCTGTTTGCACGACATCAGAAAAAAGGATCGCTTTTTTAAAATGTTACACTCTGGAGCCTGTTTTTAGATTGCGTCGTTTTCAGAAAAATCAAATGCAGTTTGTGGTGTCCACGAAATTTAGAAAAGTTTCCATTTTCACCAAAAATATAGTCATGTATACAAGTGCTTAGACCTTAACAGAATATTTTAAATTAAATAAACCAGAAATTTACTGATAAGAAAACTTCTGCAGAAAATTGATTTTACATTATTTTAACCTCGGGTGTAAGATTTAAGGGCGGCAACTATAGAGTTTCAGACAGGTTTTTCTTTTTTTTTTTTGTTAAATGTTATACTTCTCTTTTTTTTCCCTTTCAAAATTATGTCAATTTGTTTTGCTCTAGCACATAAAATCCCAACAAAATATTTGAAGTTGGCATTGGTCATGTGCAAAAACATGAAAAGCTCAAGGGATATGAACACCTTTTTTGGGGTACAGTAAAAAAAAAAAAAAAAAAAAAAAATATATACACTAACTAACAAACAGATGAACTGAATTACAATTTTGTCCACCGCTAATCAACAAAAAAGCTGATGCTCAATCTCTCATAAACATAAAATTCATTATGGGTTTAAAGGGTAGCTTCAAAGTTAAATGTTAATTTTGTAACGTACCTACACTAAAACAACTGAAAAAACAAGATAGCATTTTTGCAAGCAGCAACCACAAGCTACATGCATGCGACATGCTGATATTATCATTTAGCTGGATGATGAGGTGCAAAATGCCCGTGCAGAACAACTTAGAGAGGTGCAGATGACTAAAATCAGATAGACATGATATTTTCATGAAACTAGAACTTTTACAATAAATCTGTTTTACAGAACATTTAAAGACTAAACACTGTTTCTAAGTTGGGACTCTGATGATAAACCTTGACCTCTGCATACGTGACTTCTTCGGCCGTTGCAGCAGTTTGGGGATTTTTATTTAGCGAAGATGTGGTCTTTTTGGGTTTTTTAGTCCTCACATCAGCATACACCACTTCCTACAAAAATAATGTAAGAAATTGTTGATTCAACACCAATTTGTTCATATCACAACAGAATCTTTAAGAACAACTCAACTACAAAACATTTTTTTTAGATTCAAATTCCAAAGTTATGTTACAAATTTAACCCTGGGCTCACCGGGTCCTTGATGATATAAGACGGTCTTGTCACACTTCCAACACGACTTGATGTATCTGAAAAACCATATGAGCCTTATTAGAGGAAAATAATTAAATTGGAAAAATCAGTTCAACGTTGTAGCAAAAAGTAATGACAGACTATTCTCACCTATGAGAACTTGATGTCTGCGGCCCGTATTATGTCTGGAAGAGGGACCATAAAAAGCTAAGGTTAGATTTCTGGAATCATGCGGCGATAGATGTGTAGGATCTGAGTGGGATGCTGGGTTTAATCAGATTTATCTGTAAGATTTCTTTTCAGAGATGGGCTAAATTATAGGACTTTCACACTTTCTTGCACTAATCTTGTACTTCTTGTGTTGCTGCAGGAAGAAGAGTCTCTGTTGGGCCACCATCGGAACAGTGTCTATGTGTGAGGACCATCTCAGGTCCGGAGACAGAACCAGAACCAGGAATGATCCAAAGCAGACTCAGTAGTGTTGAGGATGGTGAGGGGAGGCTGTATGTGTGTTTGTTGGGGTGGGGGAAATCTCCACAGCAAGCATGAGCAAACAGCGAGCGGGATCTCTGACCATTCCTCTTCCAACAAGAAAATCATTTCAGTAGTATTGACACCCAGTTTCCTGTTTTACGACAAAAGCCACCATTTCTTTATTGGAAGTCTTATGATCTTTCAAGTAGTTCATTATGCTAAGCTCTTAAACAAGCTCTGCTGTGCCGTTATAAAAGTAATTTGTAAAATATAAATACATTTATTTATTTTTTTTATAAATTAATGCTTCTTTTTGGTGTATTTCATTTGGGAGCTGCCCAATTAACATCAGAAAACCCATTATGGCTGACATAAAATGTTTGTAAATTTAAAGCTTCCATGCACATCAAACGTCTTGGTTTAACTGGACATTGTTGATATGTTCTCTGCTCATATTAATTTGTATCATGGGCTAAGAAAAATGGGACTCTGTGTTATGACACATTTATGTCCTAGGGAAATATTGAATTAAAATAATCTCAGTTTGGATAAAAAAAATTCATGATTTATATTAACTTTAAAAGATCTGTTAGGGTCTCATGAAGTGTTGCTCCAGTTTCTTGTGATAGGATTTTCCCGCAATGATTACAGGTAAGAAAATTACAGATGGGATGAAAAAAATATTTGAGAATATGCTACACCAATACATAAAAAAATTACATCTTTAACAGGGTTGTTAGTATTTGTAATGTGCACTGCATGTCAGTCAATAAGAGTGTAACAATAAATTTAACGTTAAACCGACTGTTTTAGGTGTAATATTTTTCTTTTTTCTAAATATAGATGACTAAACAGAGTTATGCCACCACAACTGGAATGCCAGACGGGCTTACCTTTTGATGAAGGAAAGGTAAACTGCAGCTGTCAGGATCACTAAGAGCAGTGCGGCAGAGATAACAATTGCAGAAAGTATCCCCGCAGACATATTTCGGCTGTTTTTGTTCTGAGACAGGCTCACCTAAAAGTTGTTATAAGAAATTATTTTGTGTTAATGTTGATGATTTACATTAGAGATTTACATTAGATTCATTATGTGGAACAAATAACTTATTGGAACTGAAAACAGGAATAGAGGACAAGCAAGGCAATGAAATGAAGTTCATCTATGCTGATTAGCAATATTTTTGCATCTGATAAGAAAATTGCCTACTTACCGTCAACAACAAGTCTAGTGGTTTCTTCAAAAGATCCACTGGGAAATACAGCAATACTGCAGGTGTATAAACCTGCATCTGTCTTTTTCACGTCTATAATTTTCAGTGACTGTTCTGTAAGATTCACTCTTTCCTTCAGGGAGGATTCTTTAATAGTCATCCCATACTCGCTGCTAAAAACAAGAATTGTACTGTTTTCTTTGTCTGACACGAAATCCCATTGAATCTGAGTAATGGAGGTGTTTTTTGGTCCTTGGATGAACTGGCATTTCAAAATGACTTCTTGGCCAAGTATTCCAGTCACTTTAGGCGTTACTTCCAGTTTTTGTGCCTGAAGATCTGTCAAATATAAATGTTGGAGAGACAGATGAGTCTGCATTTCTAAGCTGATAATAAACATGTTATTTTTATTACCAAATAAATCCACTTTTCTCCCTTGGATGCCATGTACAGTTTTAAAACAATGTTGTTTTCTTTATTAAAAGAATAACCCTTCACAAAAACGCCGAGGATGTTTCACTTCTGTCAAGGTATTGAAGTAATTTCCAGTATTGGTGTGAGCTATATCAGGAATCCAACTTAAAAAAAAAAAATAGCCTAAGCCAAATGTTTCAAATACGGATCTCACCTGGAAATGGTGTGATGAAAATTAGGTTCACAATAAGAACAGATAGTCGGTTGCAGGTTCTCATTGCGAAAACCTTCAGTATAAAGAAACAAATAGTAAAAATGATTACATTATTCCGATTTGTTTATCACCTTTAAACCAACTTCAGACAAACTTACCTTCAGCCCGTGGAGCGGGGACAGGAGTAAATCTAGAAATGTTTAATCATCTCATGGCGAGGAAGTAAAAAAGTTTTAGGAAGCGGAACAAAAGCTAAACGAGGCCAACTATGGCAAAAGTAGCTCTAGTCTATCCACCACAGCTCTCTTAAACCACTGCCTCGGCGACGCAGCTGACCGAAAATATAAACAAAACCAGCGCATGTTTCCCTTGTGCTTAAAAATATTATTTACTCTTGGCCGTACCTATAAACACGCTATTGCCGCATCAATTATTTTAAAAGCCTCAAAAGTCAAGATGAAACTAATTATAAATAGGCCTACATTGAAAAAAAATAAAAATAAACCACGAACTTGTTATCTGACTGATCGGCTCATTTTTCCAAAGCAGATAACGTCAGACATGACTTCTGTCCTGCTCACCACTGACCTCTGGTGGTGAATTAATGCCACCTTACTCTCTCCGCTCTCTACTTCTAATTTAACAATATTCGCATAACTTTTAAAAGGAAAGTTTTTTGGTAGTAACACTCTGACTATGCGTATAGGCCAACTGATATATTTACACATGATAGATCTAATCAACAATAAGACGAAGATTCAGACAGACTCACATTTGTTTTTGTTCCTTTGTCACATGACGTAGGGAGAAGAAATACAGTATGACAGGAACATGAAATTGGCTGATCTGGTGGTCTGAAGGGCTGACTGGGGAATATTTTACAGAATGAAAAGAAGAAGGCAAAAATAAATACAACTGGTTTAAATTACACTAAGCAGAACTGATCATTTAAATCTGTGCCAGTGACTCAGTTATTGTTTTTTTCTTATCATTGATTATCAGGTTCTCAGAACGGTTGCTCAAGCCCTGTTGGGATGAGGTTTAACACTCACGAGTGGTCTCAGTGGTTTTAAAGCAGGGTTAGGCGTTTGTGGTTTTACCTCTGTCTTTCACACCTTTTTGCCTAACTGCTGCTTCTCAGTCGTAGTTGAAACAAATAAAACAACAAAAACACTGTTACTTGGACTCATGTGGTGTTAAACTGCTAGTCACATTGTGATAAAACCGGATATGTAATAACATTTATTAGTCACAGCAGCTCTTAAAGCTCCCAGTGTGATTTTTAGCTCACAGATGAGCTAGACTCGGCCACTACGGATAAATAAACAGTTAAACATTAAACGTTTCTCCACAGTACAACTGTCACAGGTAATATTTTAGTTCACACATTTTTTCAGAATTTTTTTCGATACAAAATAAATAAAGCCCTGTTGTATTTTATCACTAAGTTATGTTGATTAATTACAAAATATAGAAACATATAGTGAAGTTTGTAGCTGTAATGGAATACCTTGAAAAAAGTTTAGGTGGAAGGAATGCTTTGGGGCACTGCATTGTGTGACTGCATATCTATCAGGTCTCTCTTCTAAACCCTGCTGGTTAATTTTGGAGTTGTACTGGCCTGTAATGGTTTAAAAACAGTTTAATGATTTTTGAATTCGAATAAGGACAAATGTTTTATTGGACTTTATGATTATTTTAAAGGAGTTAAAAACAAGCAGAAATTCATGTCGAATCTTGATATTGAGATGCCAAAATATTGATTATTACAATAGATCAGATCCAAAAGATGCTATTCACATTTTTTTTGTTTTTCAATGTTAATATAGCCAAATGTCAATGGGCTTTGAGATCATAGTGGTACCTCAAGTCAGTGATTGTGGAGTCCATTCATTTTACCAACAGAATAAGGTCTTTGTAAACAACAGATGTACTGACGTTGGCAGTAGTGAAATGAGACCTAGGGAGAAGAAAAAGATGAAACATGCTGCAAAACTTTGAATAGATTTTATCTCCGCACGTACTGACTGTGTCATGAAGTAAAGCTCATCTTACTCAGCAGTTTGAGTGACAAAGTTAAAAATAAGAAGGCATTTAGCTGAAGGTTGTGGAGAGGAAAGGTACTTCCATTCAAATCTTTGACCAGTTTCGTCATTTTGAGCTTCTCTACAGAAGCTCCTTAATAGTCAAGGTATATTTATCTCCTCTAATCACAGTCCCAAATTCAAGCACGTCCATGTGTCCAAGAAAGGCAATTAGATCTGATCCAGGTTGGTTTTATTTAGCTTGTTCCCAACCTTTAAGATGACCATATAAATTATATCAGGAATGACAGCTTATAAAGTCACAGCTCATCCTGTGTTTTTCGGGATCAGAGGGGATTGGTCTTTTAAAGCTGTGGCCCCAGACTGTGGAATGTGTTGCTGCCTCCATCTCTGCACTCTTGACTCTGTTCATCAAGAATCAGTTGAAGACCCATTTATTCAGATTGGCTTTTAAATAGTTTTTAACTAGTTTTATGCTAAGTTGCATATATGCAGTTGGAAAAAATGTATGCTGCTGGAACTAGGGAGTTCGTCCTGTGGGTTGTGGGTCCAAGCCCCCACTCTGACCATTAGTCATTGTGTCCTTGGGCAAGACACTTCCCCTGCATTGCCTGCTGGTGTTGATCAGAGGGCCTGGAGGCACCAATGTATTGCAGCCTTGCTCTTGTCAGTCTGCCCCAGGGCAGCTGTAGCTACAATGTAGCTTACCGCTGTGCGTGAGTGAATGGATGAATGATTAAATGTAGCGTAAAGAGCTTTGTGATCCTTAGGACTTGATAAAGCACTATACAAGTACAGTTTACCATTTTATATTTTGTAATCATTAATAATTATAATTATATTACTCTATGTGTACTAGTAAAACCTAGTATAACTTTAAGAAGCATCTTGTAAAACCCTGTGACATTTGAGACCAGCGAATCTCCACCACAAAGTCACCATTTGTACAAGGGTATAGGAAGACAGATTCAGTGTATTAGTTGAGTTTTAACCCTGACTCCATCTGGGAGACATGCCGTACTTTGTTAAAACTCCTTGCTGCAAGTACAAAAAGATCTTCATCATATCTCACCCAGGTGAATGTTTGTCGTTCCCTTATTTAAATAAGATGAACATTAGAATTTCACAGACAAATGTTGTTTTATCTCATTTTTTTTATCTTTTTATGCTTCTATTTTGTGCTTTTTTAATGGTTGTTTTAATTTAGAAGTAATTTGTGTTTTTTATTCTGTGAAAGATGCTACATAAAGTTAGCTTATTTACCTTTTTTTTTAAGAGTATCAAGTGTGGAGACCCTCCAGAGTGCTCTGAGCTACAGACTGAGGTGACAGTTCAACTTCAAACAACATTTTACTAATAGACTATCATAAATGTCAAACTTTCTTCTCTACTTTGTCATTGCTGGGGTTTGGGCGTAAAATCTCGTAGAACAAATAGTGTGCTTTGACAATGACACATGTACATAGTAAAAAACAAACATAAAATGGTTAGTGACAATACTGGAAAAGTAGAAGAACATTAATATCCTGTTTAAAACTCCTTGAAATCCAAATACCTGTAGTGTTGCTATATGTAGAGATAAATATAGAAGAATTTTAACTTTCTTAGCATTTCATGTAGGCCTATCTGTCTGGGTGTGCATTATTACCCAAGAAGTTGGAGGGCAGATTGTGGTGACCCTCTGCACACATAATGGAGCACAGTTCATGTAAGGCCTACACCGCATATTCTGCACGTTCACACGTATGCACTCATAACGCAGTAGATGTGTTACCCTTCAGTTCTCTACTTTATCATGTTTTTTTTCCTACATCCTTGCTGCTGGTGGGTGTTGTTGCTGTATGTCTGTCTTTTTTTTGTCTCTTTGCAGGTGTTCGTGGTTGTCTTTACCCGGTTTCCCCATGGTGGCCGATGGAGGATCTTTTTTGCAGCTGCTGGTTGTTGGGTTTTGTAATTTCTGTCTCTGTTTACTTTATGTCTCTTTCCTGTCCATCTCTTTCTCCTGTCCTTGTTATTCTTCTTCCCCGGTCACGTTTGACATCAGTTTGCCTATAATGCCTTAATGGCCAAAAAATTAATAATCAAGAGTTGAGTCTCAAGAGAGGATTTAGGTATAAGCCTTCCTTGGTAAAGAAACATTCTCTCTAATAACTACAGCAGCCAGAGCACCATTCTGATTACTATGAAGCTGGACGTGACGAAGATGAAAAGGTTAATGTTCCATTAATCACTGGAATATTTACACCCACAGAGTTTCAGAAAAGTAAGAGTGGAAACAGGGTAGGCAGCATTTTATTTTAAATATTTAAAAATGTTTTACAAAGTTAGACTGTTAGTTATCTTCAGCAACTTAGTAAAAAACAGTTATTAACAATCAATGCATCTACAGTATATAATATATTTGTATACAAACAGAACAACATTTAGCAGAAACCAAATGTGATGATTTATTTAGCATATACATATTTTAAAAAAATGTCAGTGTTGCTGTCATTATTTCATAATACAAATATACAATACAATAATAATAAAAAAACAACAGATGTACAAAGGTTTTGCTCATCTGAATCATTTTTTTATTAGTTTTGGAAGAAAAGGTGTGCAAACAAAAGTCTGCCAATATTTCTAATGACTATTACTAAAGGCTCGCCAAAAGCCTTGAGTAGTATCGTTTTCTTTTTTCCATTAGGATTATTTTTTTTAATCATATTGAGCTTTGGTTCACCAGGTTACAATCATGCATTTATTACAACAGAATTGACAACAGAAATTGGCAATCAAGCCACTTTAGTTGCTAAAAGTGGCTTTGAGCCTTCAGTTTAAATATGTGGATAACAACAACCAGTAAATATGAGATAGTTATTGAAGTAAGTGATGCTAGCTAAACCTAAACCCCAAATGAATCATACCTTTGTCAGATTCATTTTTGAAAATGTTCCTTCAACCTAGAAATCAGTTTTTGATAGGAAATGAGGCAGGCCTCTATCAAATCATAACTAAACAAAGTGAAAGGAGGGCCAGTTTTGTAAAAAAAAAAAAAAAAAAAGAGCCAGTTTTATTTAAATTTTATTAAACAATGGCACGTTAAAAATAAAATAAAAACTATCTTTAATAATCAATGGAAAATGTCCTTGTTGCCTTATATCAAACTCTTATAATGACTGCTGACCAGGTGATTGGATGTTTCCTCTGGTATTTGGTTGAGCTTTAAGTCTTTGACGTTGGAGGCCTCGTTGCCAGAACCTTAATCCTTCACTCCTTCCGTACTCTGGCAGGACTACTTAAAAAACATTTATATTACTTCCAGCCAGGGAAAAAAAAGTGCCAGTAAAATCCCAGGAAGACTGTAAACCTCAAACTCCCACAAAATGAATAATCCTAGGCTTATTTGAGTGTAATAGTAATAAGGTATAATTATAATCAAATATTTACACATGTCTTTCTGTTTAACTACTCTTTATTTCTAGACAATGGATGAGTTTCTCTTTCACATCAGGTCCGTCTCAGCTTTCCGCAGAATCCAATGTTTTCCTTGAAATGCACATTGTGGTTAGCTTCTCATTGGAGTTTTTTTTTTCATTAGGTGCATTTATCTGAGGATTAAATATGAACAAAATACACAAAGCAATTAGCAATCATAATGAATGTGAACAATACACAAAATTATTAGTAGGCTGACAAGTTATGACTCAACTGTTATCTTAAATTAACCCTTTTAGATTAATTGCACTGATGACCAACGCCGAGAATGACCAACAGGGGGCAGTCGAGCATGCTGCATGTAATGAAGAGGAAAGTCAGTCAAAATGTTTAAATCTTTTTTTGTTAATTCTTCAATGAGAAACAACAATGCATGTCCAAATGATAACCATCTTACCTCTCAGATCCAGGACAGCAGAATTTTCCTTCTTGGTCACCATGTTTCTGGCAGTGCAGGTATAATTCCCAATGCTTTTAGACTCTAACTTCTCTATGACAAACACGGAGGTGTTGACATGTGTGTCAGTGCCGTTAAACGCCCAGCTGAAGTTTGCTGGAGGGATAGAAACTGCTGTGCACTGCAGTGTCACTTTCTGGCCAGGCGACGTTGCTGATGGCCCTATAATTGATGTATTATATGGTCCATCTGCACAGAACGGACCAGAATGTCAAGTCAAAGCTATAAAACCCTGACCTGTGGTCAAACCACTTAAAAAGCAGAAATAAATCTTGAATTTTACAGTACTTACAGTTGACAGTGAGATGGAGGACTGCAGTCAGGCTGCTGACGGGGTTGCTGACTCGACACTGGTAGGTGCCGTGGCTGGAGCTGTGAACGGGTCGTATGAACACGGTCCTGTTGTCCATCGATAAGCTGACACTGTCACTGAGATGAAGGAAACGGCCATCTTTTATCCACTCTCTGGTGCTGATGGAGCCGGAGGCCTCACAGGTGAGGCTGGTGGAGCTTTGATTTTCTATCAGGACGGCCGCAGGGCTGCGAATGGTGGCGCTGGTTATCGGTACTGGTGGTGTGCAGAAAGAGTCAGTTTAGGGAAAATTTCCAGCAACCTAATTAAAGTATTCAAAAAACATGTTTCATCTTGATATCAAGTGCCAAAAATATGATTAAATCTTTTTACGTCTGTTTTTTTTTTTAAATAATTCTTTTATCAGTAATTATTTCTGACTGAAATGTAGGACAAACTCCATCAAACCTGTATACTTTCCTGATATCTGAAGTTTTATTTATTTATTTGTAATTCTGTACCATAAGAAAATATATTTATTTAAATTTAATAACACTTTACCTCTAGATATAAAGACATGCCTGTAATTTCTATTTCAAGATCAAAAAGAAAATGAAATGATATTCATCTATTAAGGCAAGAGTAATGCCTTTAAATTATGTAAGGAAAATATTAAAGCAGGATTTATGGATTTATTCCAGCTGTAAAAGTATGTGTTATGGTTAGTTTTTAGCTAATTGATCAGGTAAGGGTTGACCATTCATTGAAGCTTTATACAAATAGAAAAAATCTCATCATGAGAAAGTGGCTGACTGACAACAATATTTTTACTGGTGTGTGGGCATTAAAATATGATATTTAAATCTTTAAAAGATGCAAAACAATTAAATCCACCTTGAACTGTACAGGAAGCCAGTAAAAGAGTGTTAATAATTAGTACCAGTTGAAATGTGTCCCGCTCTCTTCAAGACAGTATCTAATGCAAAAATACAAAAATAAATAAACTTAAAAATAAAAATACAGGTCAAATTTCTGATGTGTACTTGCTATTAGTTTCTTTAATTTTTTTTTTAGAAAAATTAAATAAGTGAACAATTAATGAAATTAAGAAGCTTTAAAATAAATGTTTAAATGTAAACTAACCCTACTGCCATATAGGACTTGCAAAGTAGAACATAAAACTTAATCAGACATATTTTATGGACATAGCATTAATTTAAATGCAGCATGATTGTACTGATTAAATTTTAATCAGTACAGTCATGCTGCATTTTTCATTTTAAAAAAAGGGGGTTTAATAGCCGCTTATCCCAAATTAATCAACAATAAAATGACTAATATGGAATAAGTAGCCTACACTTATTCCATATTAGTCATTTTATTGTTGATCTTATCTGTATTCTCATAACCAAATGATACATAATTATGCTGCATTTTAAATATATTCCATGATTAACGGTATCATACCACTTTATTAGGTGGTTTAACACATGAGAAATAGTCTTAAAAACAAAGCAATCAGGTTGAAGATTTCTAGTTGCCACTTATAATTGACATTTTCTTAATTCTGGATTGAAATATTTGAATGCAAATCAATAACAGAGTCAGAGGACTCGTATTATCTCAGTTTTATTCAACAAATTACTAATTATTAAGCTTTAAGTTAAAATATGTAATTGTGGTGCTTTATTATTTGATCATATTTGAGAAGATGTCTTATACATCTTTCTTTATTTTCAGCTGCACGCAGCGTAATATCCTTAATTTCCTGATTTACCAGTTGACCTATTTCCCCACAGTGTTCAAAGACCTACCATACACATTAAGAGTGATCCTCCCTATTCTCTGCAGCCCCCCGTCTGGTATGATGGTGAGCGTGTACTCCCCGCTGTCCTCCGGCACCAGGTTCCTGAGCTCCAGGCTTCCTGTGGCTCGATCTAATGAGATCCTGTTCGTGTGTCCTGGCTCGGTGATGTTGGTGCTGGTGGAAGTGATGATGTTCACGCTTTTAAAGCTCCAGCTGACCGACAGAAATGGACTCTCTGGGCGGCTGAGGCTGGTGGTGAACTTCACTCTTCCTCCTACCGCTCCACTCAGAGGTCCTGGGGGTAAAATATTCTCGCCTGTGCACACATCTTTTTAACGACAAGAAAAAAGAAGAAGGTCAAGCCTATAACGATTCTGCAAGTTCTGTCAGATTGGACGAATAAGCAAGATAATCATTTAAAAAATTAAACATTTTACATTATGTTCTATGAGAACGTCAGTTAAATGTACCTGATAACAGAATCATCACAACAGCCCAGGGGATGCCCTTGTCCATGCTGTGAATGGATTTTTATAAAACTTGTTTCAGAGTCGTCCACAAAGTTTAAAATGCAGTGAGAGTCATGGGTGCTGCTGGTCTTTTATTGTCCCACACTTACGACACACGACCAACTCCAGTCCCCCCCACTTAGTAATGCAAACAGCAAATAATGTTTGCTCTGCTTGTGTACATACATCTACCGCCAGTGGGTGTATGCAATCAAGGGTTTCGTGCACTCTGGCTGCAGGTTTTTTCACAGAAAAGTGCTCCGGTTATCTTTGAAAAGAAACACTCTTAATGGAACTCTACCAGCTAGATTATTATCTATGACATCTAGTTTCTGCACAAGTTTTCTAGTCAAGTTTTAAACTGAACTCTGCGAAGAATGTTGGAGTTACTAAAACATGTGAACTGAGTTTAATGAGTTTAGAGAAACTGAATTTATGTTTAAATGTTTTTATTAGAATGTAATATGAATTGTATATTGGCATAACACAGACTTTACATAAAAGGTATTCTTACTAATATATTGAGAACGTTTTAAAATATCTATTGTTTTTAAAAACTTCAAACTTGATCATTTATTTTTTACCGACCAGATTGGTCACATGTATAAGTATCGATGTAGCTTGCGGCTGTAAAAGCAGTTCAGATGTCTGACTCATGTTGATGATGGGGTGACCATCAGTTTTTATGAGCTCTTCAAACTATGTTAGGTGTCCTTGAAGGGTCCTGTTTAAGAAACTGCAGTGATCAGTGGCATTCCTTCAGGAGGAGGATCAAAGACGTCCTGGAGACACTTAGCCTCCACCAGACGGCCTTCCAAACAGAAAACTTCCTTCAAAGTTATATGAATACGGTACGAGGATGAGATTCTCAAATCAGCTGTAACTAAGGTATTTTTGCAACAGTTTTACCCTTGGATAATATAATTACAACTAAACACCTGTGTTCACTCATTTTCTTATGCAGCACCATGCAGTATATTGGACGTGATTAATGAGAGAGAAGGTGATTCAGTGGAAGAGGACTTTCTCTACAGTTTTAACTTTTGTCTTTAAGTCATAAAATAATGTTTGTGTTTAGGACAAATAACTTAGAGGGGTTTTGCTCGCTGTTGTTCTTGCTTTTCTTTTCTTTTCAATGCTTATCAACATCAACACATTTAGACTGGTCAAACGTCTTGAAAAGTCTTTCACTCTTGATTGTTTTTGCCAACAGGCCAAATGCCATTCCACCGTGCTCCGTAAAGACGCATGTCAGGGTAGTTAATGCTGGACGCAGGCACACCAAGGTCGCTTGGACTTTTCCGCATATCTTCACCCTGACCATCTCCAGGCACAGGTCCCCATCACGCTCCCACGCTACCATAACCTGGAGGACAAAGATCAAAGTGTTTACACCCAAAAACGTACATATATATTTTTTTATCAGAAAAAGCAGTAATTATTGCTATTGCTGTTAACAAAATATAATGTTTAATAATAGTAATATTAATATCATTTGGAGTTTATTACATGATTACTTTGTGTAGTCGTATGGTACTTGCATGTGGTTTTCTGACAGTGTTGCCTTAATGAGAGCGATGGCAGGGGCCCTTTAGTTTCCACACTCTCTAACTTTTCCTGAGCCCAATCATTTCCAGACAGCTGAGTTCTTGTTTAACCCAAGGAGATGCACATAAGCCTCCTTTCTACCAGTTCGAAGCAATACGTCAGTAATGGAAATCACCACATTATTCAATGCTCCATCCAGCTGGAGAAAACTCCGGTCTCGCCTCTGCTTTCCCGGCCGTCTCATTCAAAGAACTGGTGTCCAATCTTATAGATGCGTACGTTGATGAATGAAATAACAGTTTACATGCAGACACTGTACCCGACATGCCCCTTGAGGTGAAACTGTGTTTCTCATGGCACGCTGCTAGATGAAGGACACCATGACAATGTTCACTCTCGAATGATGCATGGAATTGCCGGTTTAATGCCAGTCCCGAATTAGCTGCAGTCATGGTGATTGTATTCCCTGATTTTATTTTGGTTTGGCTTTTTCAGAGGTGCTTGGTGTAAAACTCCAGGAAGAGGAGCCCTGCTGGGTAGTTGGCGAAGCACGGGGAACTCCGGCTGAAGCCACGTTGTCTCCTGCACCAGGCACAGACGAGTTTGATAAAGACTACAAGGATGTCTGGAGATCAACTCCTGACACTAATTTGTGGTTCCTTTTTTTTTTTTTTTTTTTTCCAGAACAGCCCTCCAACAGAGACCCCAACACACCTGGCAGCCTTCCAGCCTCTGAACAGAAGGATCTAACTTTACAGCAACATTTGTTTTAGATTGAATTGTGCAATACATAAGTATTAGATGTGAAATGACTAAAAATAATATCTAAGCTAAGGAAAGACTAATGTTGATACCTTCTTGCTGCAAGAGCACAGTACTGATAACTGCACTACTGAGCTGCCGTAATATGCAACTTTATAGTGTTTTAGTGCAGTGTGTACTAGATTTATCTTTGGGAAAATCAAGGTTTTTCTGTAACCAGGGGCTTCATGTATGAAGCATGTGTATGCACAAAAAACTTGCAGCATAATGTTTAACTCCCAATTTGAAATGTACATAAATTAACGATTAGCAGCTACGTAAGCTTCTTTAACCTACAATAAAAAAAAACAAGTACTAAAATTCACCCAAATTTACTGAAATATAACTAATTTTTATTTAACCCAAGGAGCATCAAACCTGAAGTTCTTTCTTGAGTTTGAGCTTTTATGATATAAATCCGTACAAAGAAATAGAATCACATTTAGCCTCATACAACATTACACACCTCAAAATGATAGAAACAACCTCAATCACGTGTAAATGTGATTATTCCCCTGTTTGTCACATGTAGATGTGAATGCGTGGCAGTCTGTGCACCGAGGCGCATGAAATGCATGTGAATCATAACAGGCTTTTTCATTCTCATCCAAAAAAAAAAAAAAAAAAAAACAGGGTCAGATCAGCAGATTAATTCCTAATGAAACAGGTGTGTATCCAAGGTGGAGACAATCTGTAATAATTCAGAAGCTGGAGACCCGATAATTCAGCTAACAGTAATGGTTAATTGGAATACTGTTGCTGGAACAGGAACTGACTGTAGCTCACTCAGGAACCACTGCAGGGAGGAGAACAAGGTTAGTGGCTGAGACCAACTCAGTGTGATGTAACCTGTACTGAATAAAAGCCATGAAAACTTTCAGAAGTTGGAGGTGGCTCTGGGTCTGACTGGTGGGTCCAAAGGCTCTGCTTGAATGATCCAAATCTATGAATAAATGATCTGCTTCAGGCAGATTAAATATATAGCAGAGAGAGAAAGGGAATCCGTAGTCCAGGCTTGGGTCATACACAATAAGGCACACATCAGGCAGATGTTTACAAAGGGACAGAGGCAGGCAGGTTTGGTCGTGAGACGGTTCAGGTTTTTAGGTGTTCAGAAACAGAAGCCAACAGGAGAGTCCGACAGTGGCAAGGCAAACAGGCGAAATCCACAAGGCAAAAACTCGTCAATCACAGGCATACAAACAAAGAATGCTGGATGGTCTACTGACACAAAGGTTTTCAAAGATCTGGCAGAACAGTGAGAAGGTGGAGAATATGTAGTGGTCTCCCCAGGTGCAGCAACTCCGCTTGATTGGTGCTGCTGCAGGTGTAACAGTTCAGACTTGATTGCAGAAGCTGAGCTGAGCAGACTGAAACTCTCAGACACAGGTACATGAGGCCCCAGGAGCCTCATGTACAAAAGTATTTGTAGCTCTTCCTTACCGCCAACCAAACGTTGGCGGTAAGGAAAAATCCTGAAGATTGCGGCGCACAAAAAAATTCAGATATACATAACCATGTGTAGACGGGTCCCGCATGCGTTGCCTTGATAAATCCCAATTTGCATGGAACTGGACACAGCTGCACGTGTTTCTACCGCAGTAGTTCCAAGGTTAACTTCTGCCTTGTCACCAATGAGGATGCTGAGAGAGGACGATGTTCAGAGCTAATTTTCTGAGACGCTTAAATGAACTCAAACAGCCATCTCAACTCTGATGAAATCTGCAGAGTCAGAAAGGTGTTTTAGTATAATGAAGAAGATGAAGTACTTTCTCCACAGAAACATCGGACAGGAAAGGCTGAATGTGCAGGCTGCACTGTCCACTGAGCGGGAATTAGTCCAGAAATCATCTGACTTTGCCAAAATGGTTACTAACCTTTCTGAACCCCAGAAACGTTGTTGACGAGAGCTTCTTTTTACATGAGGTTGGCTATCCAATATTTGAGGTCTTGTTTGATTCCTTTTAATCAGTATGATGGATAATTGTGTCAGAGAATCTGGTGCAGTGATATACAAAGCTGTTTGATGGGAAGATTTTGATTTGAAATGATTATAAATCAACCCCTTAATGCAAGACTGTGAAATAATGGAAATTTGTATCATAGGCTCTGTGTAAGCAAGGTTCCTGGGTGATTTGCTGTTGTTTCTGTGCTTAAAATAGGCTTAATGTTGTTTTAAAGCAGGTTTTCTTTCTTTCAAAATGAATGCTTCTGTTGCTGAAATCCAATCTTCAGTGTTTTATTATTTATTTGTTAGTCCAACAAGCACCACTGGATAGCGATAAGCTTTTTTCATTACGAATGGGGTTAAAAAAATAAGCCCTTGATTCTGACCCATGGTTCCAACACAAGATTTTGATACAAGAAACTTTCGTTAACAAGCGGGGGAGGAAAGATAAATGATTGAAACATTGAACACTATAGAGCAGAGGTGTCATGCAGATTAAAGAAAAAGTGAAGTTAAGATATCAATATTGATCTTAACGAGACAGTAACAGAGATAAAGAGGGTATTTCTTTATCAAAATACTACAATTGTTCTTGTGACACCTTATGATCAAGGGTAAATGACTGATCTGACTAAAAACAATGTGTTGTGAAATGCATACTCCAAGGCTGTTTTATTTAGGCAAGTCCTTACATTTCTTTATTGTTAAACTATGGATATTGCATCAAATAAAATAGATTTTGCACGTGATAAACCTTTAATCTTTTGATTTTTACTATATGCTACATCTAAAACAATTGATGTAATGCAGTCCATGAGTGAATAAATTGTTTTTACACATCTCAAATCAAAATTTTAAATGATTTCATATAATGGCCTAATAGTTTTGATTTGTATGCATATTTCTTAACACAACAACAGAAAAAAAGTCATTCTGCAGGTAGTTTACAGAAAAAGCAGAGCTGGTATGGCAGAGTGAACACCGATGAGGTAAACCCAGTCTAGAAGAGTAGATGTTTTTTATTCCCCCAACTGTGTTTCTCCTGTTTTTCCAGGAAACACATAAAACTGTGAAAGCAAACAGTTCTCCATCTGCCGTTTTATGGGCACTTAAATGGGTGCTCACAGAATTATAGTGGTTTTTTTTTTCAGTATGTGGATTTTTTTCATTATCAAGCTTACATTTTCTATCTAAAAACAACAAAAACCAGAGTTCCACTCAAAGCTGAAATAATGATACAACATCCAGCTGTTATGATCGTTGTCATTCCAATAGTTTTGGAGTAATCACAGTCTGAACAACCTAAAGGATGAAAGTTTCAAATTGATTTAACTTTGTTCTTAAACTTACTCTTACGAAAAAGACAACTCCAGGAATTTCCCAGACGTTAGAGACATTTTCCTGGTAATATTTCTGCCATTTACCTGTGACAGTTAACTCATGGCTCACTGTTTGACTCTTTTCAGTCGCAGGGTTCTCAGCAGTGCAGGTTTACGTCCCGCTGTCAGAGCTTCAGCTTCACTGGATGACCTACACCGCTTTGTGACTGTTTTCCATTAAAAACCTTCAACCTTCCTTAAGGCACAGACATCGTGAAACAGTGGAGCATTGCGAAATCTCCACTGTGCACTGAGACAGCTCTTTTAATGGTTGAGCTGTCAGGTCCATCTGCAACACAATGGATGACAGGGGAGTCATTGTTGGAAGAAATGTGTTTTGGCAGCAGTTGTTATGGAAGATTTTGGTTATTTTGCAACTAGCACTCCTCAGTTAAAGTGGTGTGCGTGTAATTTAAATAGGAGCCTCAAGCCGAATGCTGGAAAAAAGCATTTATCTGATTTGTTAGAACAAATCGATTATCCTTGTGAGGTCAACAACTTTATCTGGCTTTGCTACTATGCTATTATCCTGATTTTGAGCATTCTCAAATTTCAGAAGATTTTCTTCTCATAATGAGGAATCTTCAAAATAAGCCTCTGTTGGCATTTTGCTTGGAAATATAACTTTCAAAATGGCTAATCTACAAAGAATTTTTTTTGGATAATATTCAAACCATCATTGCAGATAACAGATTATCAGAATTATTTCAGGAGGAGAAGCAGAAAATTAATGAATAAACAACGGCATCAATTGGGGCAGCCAAAAGTGCTTGAAAAAGTGTTGTTAATCAATTGTGTTCTGACTGATTTTTCTACTTTTCTGTTGCATATTTAAAATTTAAGTCAGTGGGGATTTGATGCCTTCAAGTGCTGTACACAGTAGTATTCATGCAAGAATTTCTGACACTGCACTACAACAGGTTGATGGCTAAAGTGTAGCAATAAATCGTACACTGTAAAAAGAGAACTCAAAATAAGCAAAATTTTCTTGAAATTAGTGTACTTGTCCTCGGTAAAGCAGGTAAATAGGAATATCTGCCAATGAAATGAGAATTTTGACCCCTAAAATAATATAATTAGATTTTCTCTCTGCTTTTTAATAGATTTTGAAATCTTTGATATCTGACATTAAAATCTCAAGCTGTTTAAACATCAATCCGATCATTTTGCATTAAACAGAGGTTCATTAAAACTCAAAAGTCTTTATTTTATTTGCAAACAAACAAATAAAAGCTATTCAACACTCCCACCCATAACGGACATCACACATCATCGAAGCCGGAGTACCCGGAAAGAGCCTAAGCAAGCATGGGGAGAACATGTAAACCCCATGCAGGAAGAGAGCACATGAAGGCCCATCTTAAAAACAGCAGCGCTCCAACTGCAGGTTGCTCAAGTGCCAGCCGCCAGAATTGACAAAGACTCCTGGATAGGTGTTGAAATGTTTTATGAAAAACTGAGCAAAAAGTTTTTCCATGTTATATTTAGGGGTCAGGATGACCAATTTATGGTGAATAGATTTTTTATAACCCCATGAGGCAACCAGATCTTTTACATACAGTGCAACCACACTTCCTTGCCGTCACGTTTCAACTACAGGTGACGGTACAGCGCACACTTCAAATACATCACATCCCCCTTTTTTAACAAGACATAACTTCCTATAGATAGCAGCATTTATGAAACCACCCTTACCGCAAACATATTTCAAGAAGCATATTTGGAAGATAATAGTTTCATGACTTCATGGTTCACACACACTATGAACTCAAATCTCTTGTAGAGAAATAGATCTATGCCTACCGTCTCCCACGGTCTGACTGGAGCTGGGTGTGAAAGTTTACAGACTGCACAATTTGATATTGTCTCCTCAATATGTGTTGTCATGTTTGACCAATACATTTTTTTTCTTGTTTTTACTTCACACCTAACCATTCCTAGGTGTGATTCATTGATTTTTCTAAGCATTTCTTGTCTGACGTGTTGTGAAGCCATGAGCTTTAATTGCTTCCTTGAACATCAGTCCAGATGTATGGTTATCTATGGTTATCCATTAAAGTCCAGTAGGGCTGAATGTCTCCTGTACATTTGGGAATGTTCTTTGCACTATTTCTTTCAGTATTTGAAGTTCTGTATAATCTGAAATTGAGGTGTAATCACGTTTACCTCCAGCTCCTTTTACAGCAACCCTTCTTTCCTTTCTTTTAAGAATGCTTGGCTCAGGGTATCTGTAATATGAAGCTCCTTGTCTGGTTTGTAGGTCACTCTAAGGCTGTATCTTTGCAGCCTCAGCAACATCCTTACAAGGTCATAGGGGCTGCTTTCACTTTTTCTTTATGTAGTTTCAAACCAGTCTTTGTGAGTTTATCTCTGATGTATTTAATCAATCCTGTCCTGAAGAAGCACTTGTTTTTTGTTTTCAGTTTGAGGATATTACCTCACTCTGTCCAACAGCTTTCTGAGCCTGTGGTCATGTTCCTCTTAAAAGTCTCCCACACGTCATCAGTGGTGTTTACAACACCAACCAAGTCCTCTATGATTTGTGCAATGGTTCTCTGGAACACCTCGGGCACTGATGAAATGCCAAAGAGTAAATGCAGGAATCAGTATCGTGCAATGGCTGATTTAAAAGTACAAGTCTTTGAGCTTTTCTTATCAAGTGTGATCTTCCAAAATCCCTGATTAGCATGTAACACAGAGAAAATAGTTTGCATTTGACATTCACAACTTCTTCCACTCTAAGCAATGGATAGTGCTGTTTTATTGCGTTGTTTAAGTCTTTTCGGTCAATTTAGGTGCGTGTTTTCTTGGGTGTGACCACAGTAACCCCTATATTGACCCGTTCTGTTGGCTCTGTTTGCCTTGTGTGAGTCGAATTTCTACCATTCTGTGTAGTTCCTTTACCACCCCATCTCTTAAAGGAGCAACATGTAAGACATTTACTGCTAAATGAATCAAACTTATTCTCATTTGCCTCCCAGAATAGAAGTAACATTCCCTAGAAAGTGGTCCTCTCCATCAACAATCTCTTAGTCAAGTTTTTCTACTAATACATAGTGGTACGGTCTGTAACTACTTTGGCCTGCCTGTGTTTACTTCTTGGTTCCTGAGCCAATCATATGAAAGTTCCCATAGTTCCCAAAACAGAGCGTTTGGTATTTTATTTTGCCAAAAGAGCAGCAGCCTGCAAACATGGAAGCCAGTAAGAGAAGCAGACCAGAAATAGAACCGAATACAGCACCATATACCTGTCCTGTGGAAGTAAAATTTCATTGAGCCTTCCGAACTGCAACAGGCTGTTGTACCGATTTAAGCCACTAGATGTCATTAATTGTTCCTCCTTTAAGGCCACAGAGGTCTTTCTGGGGGGATGTACAACGGGTGAATGTGTGGTCTATTTGTATGCTGTACAGACCTGGTGAACAACCAAGACTTCAAACATATAATTATAGTCCTTAAAATCTGCTGTTTATTTTCAACTTCATATAGCCTTTGCATTAAGCCATGTTCCAAGCATAACTCCACATCCTCTGGCGTGATCAGCACGTTCTTGACTAATGCTGCCACCTTGTGACCAACAAAGGGAACACGTTTTGTTTTGCTTGCTTTCAGTTCAAGTTCAGAGAGTACTTTTACTGACACTAAATTAAAGTCTGCACCAGTGTCCAGCTTACATGTAAAGTGGGTTGTTAAGCTTAAAGTTTTTTATCCATATCTCAGCATCTGTCACTGCACACTCCATCAGCGCAATGTCCTTATGTCCAATGCTCCACTTTTAGCATCCCTAGGAACATATCATATTCACTTCCACTCTGCTCTAAAGTCTGCATATTCCCCCCAAATTGTTTTTGTTGGCCCTGAGATCTGTACATCTTAGCAAAGTAATTATTTATGGCATAGGTTGCATGTTTTACCAATTACAGGACAGTTTCTTTGGTCCATACTTGAGTCCACAACTTGAGCTTGAGTTTGTTTCTTTCTGTTCTTTCACTGCTTTAAGATAATATAAGAAATTTGTTTATTGTCCCACGGTGGGGAAACTTGGGTGTGACCGTGGCAAAGACACAGACAGTTACACAATATTTTTAGTAATGAAAAATTAAAGCTAATCTAATCTAAGCTCTAAAACAACAGAGAATGAGTTTATCAGAAAGGCCAATATAAAAGTTAAAATAAATACTAGAGGAAGTATTGCACAATTATTGATAATACAGCATACTCGGTTAAAAAAGATAAAGGATAAAATATTCTAGTTAAACAGAGGAAAAACGGAGGGAAAATACCAGCATATTTGCACAACGATGTGAGAAAAATATGCATGGTAGTACAGCAACATCTTGGAGAAGCTAAGGCATGTGCAAGTGTACATTAGCATCTCAGAGACTAATAGTAATCAGATAATAAATTCAGTAATCTGTTAAAGAGAGGAAAATACAGCAGCTGATTTACACAACAATGTGAGAAAATATGCAATATGCATGATTGTAAAGCAATATCTCAGAGTAGCTAAGGTGTGTGGAAGTGTGGTTTAGGGGTGCCCTTAATTTTTTTTTTTGACTGTTTTAATCTGTTCATGTCTGCTGCATTTGTAAGAGCTTTTACTTGGCTTGTTGGTATTTTACTTGCATTGCATATATTAATGGCCTTTTCTAGTGTCTGATCTGTTTCTCTGAGTAGTCTGCCTCTCACTTAGTCATTCATTATACCCAGCACAGCAAACTAAAAAGTTAGCTTGATTTATGCATATTCCAAAAACAAAGCCATTAGCTTCATTACAATCAAACCGATAATAAATAAGGAAATTAGAGGAAGCTTATGCTAGCCACTAACCTATAAACTGCTAACTAAATGGCTGTCACTCACTCTGTGTCACACGCTTTGGACAAAAGATGCTGCAGGCACACACATGATGGCTGAACATGCACAACACTGCATGTTTAGGGGATAGCTGTTTTAGCTCAGGATAAATTATTTTTAAATTTTAAGTTTTACACTGCATTGGAACATTTGAGAAAGATATTCTATCCATCTATGCCCAGGCACCTGGAAGCCAGTATTGCCTATTCTTGCAAGAGAAACAGGCAACCGGCTCTATGAAAAGAATAAAAAAGAGCCAGACAACCAACTCACCACACTGTAATACAGAGGGTGCTTGTAAACAGTATATGAACAAGTTCAATAGTCACTTATAATAAGCAGATATGGCAACACTGCTGGAAGCCTGGAACATAGTACAGGACTTCTGGAGGTCCATCCTCCCCTCTGTCATCAGACTCTTTTTTAACAAACAAGCAATAAATTCTGACTTTTGGGGTTACTTGTTGGTGCAAAATTAATAATATAAATGTTTTTTTTTATTTAATGTTCACTATTTTTTAACTGAAAAGTATACATACAAATATGTTTAAATATTGCTGAGTAGAAACATCTTTTCTTATTCTATACAAGCTGGTTAAATGTCCCTTAAGTTTTGCCATAAGGTAAGCAGACAGTGCCAGTGTTTTGTATAAAAGTGTTGAAAAAATAAGAGTGTCCAACATGTGTCCACCAATTTTCTACTAAGTTGCCTTGCAAACACAGGCTTGGTGGTGGTTGTAACCAGTGTTGTATAGTAATGAAGTAAAAATACTTCACTATTGTACTTAAGTATATTTTGGAGTACTTTACACTTTTCTCGAGTATAAAATCTTTTGATAACTTTTACTTTTACTTCACTATATTTCTGAACTTCATTGCATACTTTTACTCGAATACATTTTCAATGTTTGGTTTAGTTACTCGTTACAAAAAGAGAGAGAGAGGAACAAGTGTTTTGACCCCACCTACTGATTGACTGCAACAAAGTCAGGACTTGCCTGGGTTTGTTCATCACCACCAACAGGACAAGAAGCTGGTTCAGTGGTAGGGCAGGTTAAATTAACCTTGTGGTTTAGGTAAAGCATCTAATAGCAGAGAGTCCTAATTTTCTGAACTAAATGATACCTGCAGGTGTATCTATTAGCAGGTTTACCACTTCCTGTAGGTTGACTAGACCTGGTTTATCACTTAACCATGTTCTTAGTATACACCCCCTTTGCCTGCACTTGGTTGTGTGTTGGTTGCTTAGCACTGACCTTACTTGAAGAAGGAAAACTGAAAGCTTAGAAAAAGGTTGTATTTTCTGTCTAAACTTGGTCTAAATTTCTCCTGGACTTGGTTGTTTATATCATTTTAAGTGAATTTGACTTTCAAAGTTTACCAAAATATGAAAAAATGGCATTCAAACTGCATTTGCTTTGTTTTACTTTTTACTTGTATTTTTCATTACATTACTTGTGTACATCTATTTTTACAGTAATTTTCATACTTAAGTACAGGACATGTCAGATACTTTAAGACTTTAACTCAAGTAACATTTCAGTCAGTGACTTGAACTTTTACCAAAGTCATATTTTGGAGAGGTACCTATACTTTTACTTGACTCCGAGATTTCAGTACTTTATACAACACTGGTTGTAACTGCGCTATACTTTCAGTCTACTTTATCTTCTAACACGATGTTACATTTAGAAGTCATAATGACCAACTTATGGTGAATAGACGTTTGTTTTAAAATTATATATATATATATATATATATATATATATATATATATATATATATATATATATTGGGGGGGGGGGATTTATTGTGTGGTACTTTTTACCACAAAATACCCCCAATTTTTATTGAAAGTAATCTGACAGGAAAGGGGGACTAAACTAACTACCCTTTTTAAACCGTGTAGAGAACGGTCCAAGCTCAGTAACAGAGATAACTATTGAGTGTAAATAGAACGCAACTGAACTGCACCGTGCCAGACACAACCGAACCGCGCTAAATCTAGTACCAGTTCGATAGGTGGGCTCGGCTGGGTTTTTCAGTGGCTCAGTTCTCTGATAACAAAGAGAACATGAGCAGACAGCATAATCTCCTTACAGTCAGAAATTTCAGACATTCATAAAAATACTAGCTTCCTTACTGTGCCACACGATTTCCAGTGATGATTCTGCTTAGCAGTGTGATGAACCTCAACGTCTGTCGTTGTTTCCTGCGTCTGTAAGCCGTGATCATTTGTCTTATCCACTTCCCAAAAGCCGACTCTGTCAAGTAAATTTACCAAAGGTTGTCTTCTTCGCCTGACTCTCCGCAAACAACAAAATATTACAATTATAACAAAACATAACTTCCTGAATGTTACGGGCGTCGCCATTTTTATTTGCTTGATTCCCTCCTTCAATCCTAGAGAGCAGTAGTACCGTAGATCGTCAATAGGAGGCAAGGAACCGTGGTAGTGTGATGTGTAAATGGTCGTAAGAACCAAGCTCAGCACGGTTAACTGATCCAAGCTAGGTCAGATCTCGGCAAAGATCGGTTAAAAAAAGGGTAGTGCAAATGGGGCTTATAAGAGAAGGAAGGCATGTGACGAAGGACCGGAGGCTGGAGTTGATGTCTAATAACCTCAACAGGCAACCAGATGTTTTACATATGGTTTTACATACAGTGCAGCCACATTTCCTTGTACTGCCATCACAATTCAACTATGGCCATCGGTACAGCGCACACTGCAAATGCATTCAAGACAGGTGGCCTCTGTTTTAAGCCTGTTTGCTGTTGCCATGAACCAGATAACTGAGAATTTCCATAGGTATGTAACAGATTATAGCTATGTGCTGTCATTTTGCAGCCTTTGTTACTGTGTATCCGTCAAATGTCTCAATCTCCATTATATAAACAGATTGAAGCTTTCCATGTAGAAATAAAAGTTATAAGGGGAAAACTGTACTTTCTTCATGCAGATCAGTTTTGTTATAGTAGTCCTTGTGCTGGGGTGTATTTCACAAAGAACCAAAAAAAAAAATCTGATATTTAGTTAAGTTTATTTGTTAATCACAGTCTTCAGGATCAGTATAAAGCATTATAATACATACCAATAATGTTCTATATGATAGAGTTTTCAAATAAATTGTAATATAATACATGATTATGAACAGTATAAACGACCGTGCAAGCACAGGTTAGGTTTTCTTGAAGTATCTACATCATAAGTATACCAACATTCCTTAACGGTTTAGTAAAAAAAAAAAAAAAAAATAGGTCTCTTCTTTGTTGAATATGTCTCTTCTCCAAGAAACTTCTTCAGTCTGAAGAGTTCTAGATAAATTCAGCAGTATAAGGGATTAACACATGCAAAAAAGGACCATCCGCCTAACAACTGATCGGAAGAGCTCTAAGGGACGCTTATTGTTCCCAAAGGGCCTGTGGCATACTCACATTAACAGCAATGTGAGAGCGGGACAATTTGACCCGGAGGCCTCCACTGTTTCGTATCTTGGAGAAAAGATGAAACGTTTCAATAAAGAAGAAACTAGCTAGAGGACCTACGTTATTTACCTCTTTATTTTTATTTTCTTCCCAAAAGGACATACATAAAAGCAGAAATGTTACAATGGAAGTCAAAAGTCATCTATAAAGAATCAACAATTATATTCATAATGACACAAATAAGGAGGTCTTTTAATTATTTTGAAACTTCTTGATCTTGAGGCTTTGAAAAATGAATAATAAATTGATGGTTACACACTTTGGATGGCCTGTTTGACGACGTAAATTAGGGAAATGATAATAAATTCTAACACTTCCAAATATTTGACATGCTGTGTAACATAAATCATGGATTTCTTGCTGAACAGCAGAGGGAATGGCCCCACAGCTTAGACAACACAGCTGTAAACCCAGTTACAGATAGCAGAGGTCCACAGTCACCCCCGTCAAAGGCTGAACTCGCCTTAAATACAAACTCTGTTTTTATCCTTAAAGCCCAACACAACAACGTATCCAATACCTGTTCAGCCTATGTGAAGTTCTTCTTTTTATCAAGGAGGAAGTGCATAGTCCTTATTTACTGTTGTTCACACAACTTCCTCTTTTCAGCAATAAAGCATCTTTGGTGGAGAGGCAATTTATCGCACTCCTTTCAGACCAATGTCACGTCAAATGACATGAATAACCGATCAGAGGAAGTTATTGCATTTCACCAGCAAAGCTAGAGGTTGAAATGTCAAGCCCAGTTTAACATAGATAAAGTTCACATAAATAAACGGTTTAGCTGATATAACAAATCTGGTTAAGGGCTTTGCATCGATAAAACCTTTCTATGATTTTGATATTCTAGATCAATATGAAGTATTGATATCATTAAACATTTTAAATACTGCATATTTAACAAATCATTAAAACTTTACATATTTAATTTTCTGTTTTAAGACTTTAAAACTTTGACCGAAGGAAATAAATGAGAGTAAAATCAAAAGCATAAATACAGCAACAGAAACATGTTTACACTTTCTTCCTGTCATCTCATGCATCATTGTCATCTGATCATCTGCGTAACAAGAATAAAAAAAATAATATTAGTGCATTGATTAACTGCATACCAACATATTGGTCTTATAAGATGCCATTTAACTTCTGAGGCCTTTTTTTTTTTTTGTTGGAAAATTTAAATAAAAACATTTACCAAAATTCTTTTTTGACATAATCCTAATTATCAGATCAGAACTCACCTTTAAACTGCAAAAAGTGGTTGATTTTATGTCGTCTCTATCTGTGACATGTCCTCATACACATGTTCTTGTTCTTTACTACTCTGTACACCTGTAACATTCTCATAAATGTGATCCTCTTCAATATTTTCCTTTATTTTCGGTATGTTTGCGTACACGTTTTCTTGTTCTAGGAAGGAAAATATTTTGGATGATGGTGTTTTAAAAAAGCTCAGGATAGGTCTGAGAGCATGTAACAATAAATTTTCTAAATAAATGTTCAACAATGTTTGGACAGTTTGAGATATTTCCTTGAGGTCTGTGGTAAACAAAACAAGTTCCTTAATATATATTACGGTAAATTTAAAACTGAATTTGTTACTAGGAAAGTGAAAAAAACTATGATGAAATGTAAACAAACTAACCTGTTTTGGCTGGCTGTGATTTAGCTTCTAGACCTTTTCTAAACGTTGCAGGAAAACAACATTGTTGAAATGTGTTAAACAACCTGCACATCATCATAAATTTCATGTTAACAAGTTTTAGAAGCTTAAAGTACAAATAACAAAGTACTAATGATAAAGAGAAAATTATTAAATTAACTTTTACATATTGATTACTGAGAAAACACAGATTGTTGCTAGCATTTAAGGTGCCTTCTAAAGTGAAATTTAGGGATAGTCACATGAAATTATTAGCAGGTAGGATTAATTAGATGTAAAAGAGAAATATATCAAATTAACTTTTATTACATATGATTAACTGGAATTTGTAGATCGTCACATGAAGAAACGTACCTTCTTTTATAGATAAAGTAGCCGCCAGCAGCTCCTGCAGCAATAACTAATAAACACATGATTACTATTCCAGCAATGACACCTCCTGAGAGTTTATTTCCTGAAATAAAAAAGAAGATGCACAAAAGCAGTTTATATGTAAAAACATGTTGGTTATTTTTTCAGCTAACACGTGTATTTTAGTTATTTAGTTACTTAAATCCATAATATTCAATATAAAAATTACATAGGAAGCATAGAAAATGTATAAAAGCCCACTGCTGTGTCTGCTGTAGAGACTTTACAAGTGTATTCTATATTTGATTCATATCTTGCAGTTGTATTTTATTTCATTGAATAAATTTAAATTGAAAAATAAAAAAAGGTTTATCTGTGTTAATAGTTGACTATGGCTTGAAGCTAAAGTTCTAATTCCTCTCAAGGTCAGTTTTCTACATTGGACCAATGGAAAAAAAAAATTATTTAATACACAACTGTTGGTAATAGATGTATGTACATCTACTGTACGGTATGTGCACCTGGTTGGGGCTAAGTCTTCATTAATTATTGCATCGATGTAGCATGGCATGGAGATGATGAGTTAATGTAACCTGACTCTCGCCAGATGGATTTTGTACTGCAGATCTCCACGTGGCTCAGCACATCCATCTGGAATCGTTAATATTGGGAGGGATTTCAATGCCACATAAAATGGACGAGCCAATCAGGACCGCCGGTGGGATTTTCATATATGTGACGTTTCAGAGAAGCGACTGTTTGGATTCAGACAACAATAGCGATCTCGCAGTGTGGAAGCAAGTGGTAACATTGATGGTTCTATTTCATCAGTGTTGTCCAATCTACCCAATATTATTCTTTTAAAAGAACACCAGAGAACGGCTTTGAAGGCTTTTGTTAATGGAAACAATGTTTTTACCCTTCTCCTGACCGGGTTTGGTAAGACGCTCGTCAGCGTCACCGGTTGGTTTTGATGTAAGTGGTTGAGGTCACACAAGTGATTTATCCAATCATTTGCAAGCATTTTTGATAAAGCCCCTCCTTCTGAAATACATCTCCAATGGAGCGATGCCAGATGGATGTCTGGAGCTCTGCGGAACAAAATCCATCTGACGAGAGTCAGCTTAGCATTAATGTGAGTTAATGTGACAATGTTAACGACAATGTTAATGTTTTAAAGAAGCCCAGGTTGCTTTTACAGCTGCCTTCAGCTCCTTTGCATTGTTGGCTTTTTGCTTTAATCTAAAAAGAGGACACTAAGCAACAGTTTAGCAATATGTCTCCTTAGCCTGAGTAAGACGCTTCTGTGATTGCCCGGATCAGGAGTGTTTTACCACAAATAGACTGCAAAAGTTGAAGCCCAAGTCCTGTATATGTCTGTATGTGGTGGCTGTTGAAACCCGGGCTCCAGCCGGTAGACCAAATCTTGTGAATTTTATCGTAACACTTCACTGAACTGTGTGTAACAAGGCTGCAGTTGTCCCTCCTTCTTGTGCACCTTTCTGTACAATGCTTTTTTTTTATCTACCCAACTTTCCATTTGTAGACACACTGTTTTATGAACAGAGAGCTTCTTTGGCAAGGTGCTTGTGCAGATTCTTAATCATTGGTGTCATGTCTTTAGATTTAAGCCTGTTGTAGATTCTTTGCCAATTATGGTACATTGCTTACCCTCCTGGTTCTATTGGATCAGCCGGTGACTGTGTAGGGCATAACATGGTGTGAATATCATATTTTTGCAATCATTTTCTTTTTTTGTCAGTCTTAAATAATATGCAACCTTTGAGAAAATGTGAATTTTGTGTTTTCATTTGCTGCAAGTCATAATCATTTAAATCAACACATATAATGACTCTTATACATGTGTATACTACATTTATTTTTTTAGTTGAACACCAGAAATAAAACTTTAAGTTGTCTGTACAAATTCTCAGTTATCTGGGTCACTGCGCGAGTAAAAAGGCTTCAATCGCAGGCATCAGGGCCTTTGCTCAGCTTTTCTGAAAACGTTTCGGCACCTAGACCCTAGGCAAAGACCCAGGAGTCTTTTTCAATTCTGGCGGCTCGCTCTTGAGCAACCAGTAGTTGGAGTGCTGCTGTTTTTAAGGACATGGAGACCCATCCTTTGAGGCTCATTCTAAGTCAGATGCAAATCGATGACCCACTTGTCACTGTCAGGGTTGTTAGAAGCTATTGCTTGGTGTAAGTGAAGTGCCTGTTCACCTGAATCACGATTCAGGTCAACAAGTACTTTGATTGTCATGATATATTGAGAAGCATTCCATTGAATACTATTTATTTTTACTGCATACTATTTACACAGCTGCAAATGACCATAAACCTTTGCATTCTTTTTACTATTAACATTTTGTCTTTAATGAAGTTTGTCCTTTACAAAGTAGTGAAAGATCATTAAAGGTTTCTTAAAATACAGTATGAAATATGATCAGCTAAATGTATTTTTTATTATTTTTACAAGTAAGATGTTTAAGATCAATAATTACAAATAAATATACAATTCAGAGTTCAGTAAAGCAGAGTTTTTACTATTGCAAACCAATCACCTAGATTATTAAAGCTTGAATTCACAATACATGTTTAAGACTTAAGCCTTTGCAGATCTTTACACTTACCTTTTACAGAGATGGTGCTGGGCTGAGATGTTAGATATCTCAAAGTTTTATTGTTAAAGGCCTGGCAACTGTAGTTTCCACTCTGTCTGGTCTGAATGTCCACCAGTGTGACTTCTGGTCCAGCATAAGGCAACATATCTCCATTCAGAAACCACAGAAACTCAGCAGAAGGTTTAGACTCAGCTGTGCAGCTCATGTTGATGTCTGATCCTTTATCATAGTACTCCTGTGATGGAGAAATATTCAGCTGTGTATTTTCTGGACCATCTGAAGACAGAAAACAATTATTCATGAGTAGCATAATCTAAAAAAAAGTGGAAAAATGAAGTATTTTGTGAAAAATTTATATTTCAACACAGCATGGTGAATATCAGAATCAGAAATACTTTAATAATCCCAGAGGGAAATTGTTGAATATGATCAATAATTGTCATTTTGTTGTGTTATAATAAAAGAAAACAAAAAGGTGCTTTGGTTTTGTTTTCATGTATAGCCGCCGGTCAGTGTTGTGAAGTACAGGTTTATAATTGTTAAGTTTGGTTCGTAACTCACAGCTAACAGAGAGATTTACTGGATCACTGCTGCCATTGTTCACAGAGCTGAACACGTGGCAGTGGTATGTTCCCTCGTCATAACGGGTCACATTGACTATTGTGAGACGGGATCCTCCATCAGTGATCTGAACTCTGTCACCAGCTGTAACCTTAGAGGTGTTGTTCATCCAGAGGAAGCAGAGATGGGATCCAGGAGAGGAGCAATGCAGGCTGACAGAACTGTTGAACTCAACCAGCTCCGTGCTGCTGGGAGTTAGTGACACATTGGAAACTGGTGCTGTGGATGCTAAACAAAGCAAATCAAGATTAAGGACAAAACGCCGACAAACCTTTGAGGCATTGACACCAAATTCCTTTTTTCCTCTCTTGGTTTTAACAGCATTAAACTACTGATGATTTGGTGTAGGTTAGCAAACTTTTCCAGAAAGATATATTTTTAACAAAAAAAAAAAGATCACTAAATCAGTGAATCCTTCACAGTTTGACGATATGAGAGAGCAGAGATGTTCAAATCCTGGCTGAGACTTTTTTATGGAGTTTGAATGTTCTTCTTGCAAGTTTTGGCGCCTGTGACACTAGGGTACTCAGTGTTGAGCAAAGAGTGAAGGCATGTTTGCCTTAAAACTTAGACTTTGAATTGTTTTGGGGGAAGTGATCAGATTGACAAAAGCAGCAATCAAATGATTATTTCCTCTACAAAATGTTGTTTAAATATGCTAATAATAAAACGATAGAAACATGGCTTGCCTCAAAATGGGTATTCCACAAACTAATCTATGTTTTACCTTCTGAAACTAAATAAATAAAATTCATATTAATATAAATTCTAAATTTAACCAGGAAAAATGTACATTTTAATATTGATTAGTATTAAAATATGAAAGTAAACAAAAATCAATCCATTTTCTTTACCTACTTGGTCCTGTCAGTGTTCAGGGGGCTGGAGCCCATCACCACCAATTGCAAAGATTTAGTTAGTAATAAATGTATTGCGTTTTTGAATATCTATTTATCCAGGAGAACATATCTGGTGCAAAGTTACTGCAGTTAAGTTGAAAATGATTTTACACAATAAAGACATAATACATGTGAAACATTATGAAATGTATATTTTCAAATTTTTCAAAAACTTTAAAAACCATAAAATTATTTTCTGGTGGATTTTAACATCTACTCACCATATACCTTCAATATTGTTCTTCCCATCTGACGGGTACCATTAGCTGTCCTAATGTTAACATAGTAGATTCCACTGTCATTGACTGTCAGCTCTCTGAGCTCCAGAGATCCAGTGGACCTGAAGAGCGTGATCCTGCCTTCATAATCTGGAGCAGTTGAGTTGGAAGAAGACTGTGTGGTTACTATGGGTTTATCAGGCCCAAAAGTCCAGTTCACAGAAAGCAATGGTTGTGGGTTGAGGTTGGTCCGTAACATCACCGTCCAACATGCAGATCCATTCAGAGGACCATCTGGTAACACTCCAGCTCCATCAGATAAACCTGGAAGAGGCAGATTTTGTTTTGACAGGAATTCAGTGATAATATTAAATACATCTCAATATTAAGATGTCCTCTTCTGATTGTGACCTACTTAATAATAACAAATAATTTCTGTTATAAAATTATTAATAAATATAAATAATGAACGTGAAAAAAGGTTTTACTGTATTCCAGTTTTATTTCAAATGATCTTTATCAAAGCTCTGCTAAATTTACTTTTTAAAGAGTTGAATCCTAATAGGACACGTCAGTTTTACTTGTTTTATTTGTAGATTTTTCTATAACTCTTAACACAATCAGACTTCAACTGTTAAGGCTCAAAAAGGCTCCTAGAAGGGTTTGATTTAGGCCACAACCTGGTGGGTTTGATTGTTGGTTTTCTTTTAACTATAAAGGACACAGAGATTGAGAGTAAACAGTATTCTTTTAGACCTAAAACACAAATTCCTATGGTCACTGTTACATTTTACTCTTTTGTGTGTCAAAGCAAACATGGCAGCAAATTATCAAGTATGTTGATGATTCTGTAGCTGTCAATCTGCTGAGACTGAAAGCAGCCATGGCCCAGTGATCATTGCTTTCATTCAATGGTGTAGGAGTTTTACCATACCATGGTATGGTCATTGCTTTTAGGAGTAAATCATGTGGACAAAGTCATTTGAATCAACTGTCAGACCATTGAATTTGGAAATTTTTATCAATATGTGTGGACTGTCATTGATGACAAATTGAACTTTGAAGCAAATTTTTAAGTTGTGTGTAAAAAGGCTGTTAAAGGAAACGTTCACACTTTCATATTGACCAAACCTTAATGGCCATTTTTTATGAAACTGTTTTGTCTTTGTGGTTGGTGTCATGGATCAGCCACATATATCTTCAGAGGGGAGAAATGCCTTAAATCAAACAGTTAAATGGTCATCGAGACTGAACCTTGAGCCACTACAGCTTCCTCTATCCCTGTACACCAGACAGGTACAGCAGGCAGCTTATTCCATAAATTTTGATTATTTACACAGCAAACTTCAGCTTTTTCCCCCCTGGACGGAGACTCTTAGTCCCAAAAGGCAGAACACAACTTTATAAAAACAGCTGTGTTCATACTGCTGTTATCAAATTAAATAAGATGTAGAGACACTTTGAAAATACAAAAGCTAACAGGCCTGTACCATATAGGCCATTAAATGTGCAATATATTTTGCCTTATAATCATTTAATGTGGTTTGGTTTTAACTTGTTTTCACATTGGTTTCTTTGAGATGTCGATATTTGTAATTTATTTGATAGATTTTCTGTAAATTTAGATGTGTCCTTCCTCTCGAATGTCCTGACTGAGCCTGGAGTACTCTGAGCAGAAATTTGTATTCTTGAGACCTGCTATGTGTTCGTTTTTACAGTGTGTGTGTGTGTTCATCTTTATCTCACTGTAATTTTTTTTTACCTTAGAGTATTAATAAAGTAACCTGAACCCGAACCTGATTAAAATTATACACTGTGGTCAACTCTGCTGTAAAACCGAGTAAGAAAATTTTATACATTTTGTTATCTTTGTTTGGAAAAGAAATGTGAAAATCATTCAATGTTTAAGTCATACTTTTCAAAGGCATATTTTGTTATCACCAAAAAATAAAACAGGTAAAAATTTAAGACAAAATACACCCATTTTTTAAATATAAAATGTTGCATTGTATGATTTCTTGTATCTTCTGTTGCATGTAAACACAATTTAAATATAAGTCGTTTTCATTAATAAGAAGGCAAAGTATATAAAACATTATCTTGCAACTTTAGGAATTTACCATCACTATGATATGGTTTCAACCAACAGTATGTGAAACTTTTCTTCTTATATTTTTAGTGATAAAAACTTACCTGAGAAAATTCCAGGGATGATGAAGTACAAAATAGATGATTTCATCTTATCTTAGTAAGTATAACAAAAAAGGTGAAGCGTCTATGCCCTCAGTGACTGCCGTTTGGTATATGATCCAACAACAGCAGCAATAGGAAGTGAAACTGTCAAACCTTCATTTATTAATTATTAACACATTGGAGTGTTTGGATTCTTTCAGCAACAGTTTCAGAAGTCAATACTAACTAACTAACAACAAAAGCCATTTCAAAAAGAAAATAATCCCTTTTAAACCATTTTATAAACAAATTAGATTTTATTCTAAAAATTAGCCATCAGGAGTTTTTGAAAAGCTGAAGTTGTTCCAGAGTCTTAAGCATCTAAAACAGCTCAATAAAAGCGTATATTTGTCTTAAAATGATAGTTAAACGGGAATATGTTTATGAATCAAATGTTAGGCCATCACATTGTACAACTATTTTGGGAGACAGAGATCATAATATCACGGACATCATGTGAAGCAGAAAAAAACTATTATTAGTTTAAGTCTATAAACAATCAAATTGATTTATTTTAATAGAAATTAAAAGAAATAAGCAACAGCTATTTATTCTTTTATTTTTCATATCTATTATTATTTATCAGTTTTGACTAACACTATGTTAGTTAACACACTCAAGTATGTGTACATATCACACGTTTTGAGTGTAAGAAATTAAAGGTGACCTAATATGCTTCCATTTAAACATGATAATTACATTTTTCCCTCCAAAATCATTCTCAGATAGTGAGATTTCACCTCCCCAGTTTCGCCTATTTTGAGCTCCTTTCAGAATGAGCTGTTTTTATTATATGCAAATAAGCTGTAGCTGGCCGTGCTCCCAAACTCAATGTTTACACTTGCAGTTTATACACGAGAAAATGGCTGCCAGCAGATACACAATGGTACGGCTGAGTCAGACCTAGACACAGAAACGGAGTCTCCTCAACCAGCAAGGATCAGCCCAGTCAAGCAAAATGAATGAATTCACACATAGCATAATATCACAGGACAGTTCCCAGCTGGTGGTGCCAAGCTTGTGCTTTGCTCTTTTATTTCTTGTTTTTTAAAAGTGGCCGCAAGTCAGCCCTCCTTCAACATGAGCACAATCAGCTATCATAACATCCGTCATAACGTGCAACATGCTAACTCACGTGGTACTGAAGCACAAAAGGTGTAAAAAGTAATTTTTTCACAATAGGTCACCTTGCAGCTCCAAGGGAACTGTGCCTACTTTGTTGCTGGGTGTTAACTTTGGAATGATTTGCTGCTGTACTTAAAACACGGTGTTATGTTTTATGTAGAACCTCTAAACCTTAATTTATTAATCATTAGCAAGTGCTTTTAGTTGAATTCTGTCATAGCTCACACCAGGGGCATTTTTAGGGTTTTGAAACACTGGGGGCTTTAGCCCAGCCCCCCATCCTTCCTCCTCTTCTTACTTCAAAAACTCACATGGTCTACACTCTACTTACACCATTTTTTTAAAAATCATTCATCAAATGCTCAAACAAGGGAAATGTGCAGGGACAGCTTTTTCCATGGACAGGTTGTCAAAAACTGAGACTTTTCGCCGAAATTGGGGACATCTGTCGGGCACCCTAGGCTATCAGTAGCATTACCTTGTTCTAAATGACAAATCATGATTCTACCAGATAGCAATGCAAAACACAGAAGACAAATCTATAAGTACTTACATCTCCATCAGCTGCAGATTTACTATGAACAGTATGGCTACGATGTACCTTCAGAAGTCTTTTGGTAAATCCTGCCATTTACTCTTAGTAGATTTGAAAAAGGGTTCTTCGCGACGTGATTTACACAAACCAAACATTTGCCCTCAAAAGTGAAATAAAGCTATACATTCTCTGTGAATGAGAGAATGTGCATGGTCACATGTTTAATACAGTCAACAATAAACATTTGCCCTTTCCATTGTGCAGCGCAGGGACTGGTAAAACCAGCTGACCAAACAAAGTCCTCTTCTGGTTTGCCACTAGGTGAATGGCTGGGGTCTGCTGGGGTTGCCAGTTGAGGGGCAGCACCCACCGATTGTGACAAAATAATTAGGAGGTTTTTGAAATGGCTCACTTTTAAGACACGAGCAAAACATTCACTTTTTTCCAGAAATGGCTGGATTGTTTCTTTGGTACCTTTGCTAAAATAAGGCTCCCTTCATAGATGGGTAATAATTTCCTAGACATGTTTTTAATTTATCTGTAAACATTTTATAACTCATTAGTAAGTATGTATTATATAGTAACTAAAGGCGAGCAAGCGACAAGACGGACCGATTTGCACTTACCAAGGCAAGGCAAGGCAAATTTATTTGTATAGCACATTTCAGTACAGAGACAGTGCAAAGTGCTTTACATTAATAAAATATAGGAAAAAAACAGAATGAAAGCAAGTAGGAATAAAATGTAGAAACAAAATAGAACATGGGAAAATAGAAACTAAAAGTAAACATTAAAAACAGTTGTAATACAAAGTTGAACTAACTAATGATGTTTCAGTAAAACAGTTTAACTAGAACAGTCGAAGGCAATCCTGAACAAATGTGTTTTTGATCTTCATTTAAAGGAACTTAGGCTTAACAAACTTTTACAGTTTTCTGGAAGTTTGTTCCAGATAAGTGGAGCATAGGAACTAAATGCTGCTTCTCCGTGTTTGGTTCTGGTTCTAGGTATGCAGAGAAGGCTGGAGCCAGACGACCAGAGTGGTCTGGAGGGTTTATACACTGATAACAAGTCTGTGATGTATTTAGGCGCTAAGCCATAGGGTAGTTCACGCGTGACGTCAGTGCTACATCCGGGTCCCGCGGGTAGGCAAAAAACAGGACTGTTCTCGTCTACTACATGACAAAACGGGTGATTTAGAGCGTACTTTTTGTTAGTTTATTTTTGGAATCTAAACAATGCCTACGACTTGTTGTGCTCCCTGTTGCACACAGAGGCATTCCAAATCGTTGGATGTACGTTTCTGTCGTTTACCGAAGGAGGAAAGACGAAGAAAGAAATGGATATTTTCAAAGAAAAGAGCGCAGGCAGACACTCCCAATGGACTGGGGGAGCCGTCATACTACGACAGAATTTGCAGTCTACACTTCATCTCCGGTAAATACAACTTAATTCTGTACTAGTCATTGTTCTTCTTAAATAGCGGCGGAGGGGAGGTGGCGATCGTTACATGGGCCGGAGACGCGGCTGCTGCAGCAGACAGCGGCTGCATTACGCACCCGTTCACGCGCGCTAGTATGTCTGTGTTTACGCTGCAACGTCGCCGACACCCCCACCCATTTTAACAAGACAAAAACACCAAAATAATCCGTAGTGAACAATTGTTTTTTTTTTAACCTACCGGGCGGGTCTTCCTCTCTGCTGAGGCGCGGTCTGTGTCCGACTCCGCGTTCGTATGTTACACAAACATGTGTGAACATCCATCCATCCATTTTCTGACCGCTTAATCCCTCATGCCGTTGCTGGAGCCTTTTTCCCGATATAAAATAATTGTAGCCGTCCAGTGGTTTCAGGGGCTTTCGTGCTCTCTTGTCCGTACTGGCCTGCCGTGTTTATAAGGCAGCTGTATGTCGCGGTACGGAACACTTGGCCAGCATTTCACATACTCGCTCTGTCCCTTCAGGCTTTTGCTGTGTGGATCTGGCAATCTGACACCATCAACCATCAACTTACTCTAAAAACGATCTTGTGATACTTTATCTAATGAAGAAAAATACGTGGAGAACTCGTCAGTTTCTCTGTTTGCGTCCGCCATTGTGTTCGCCTTTTGCCTACCAGTCCGGCGCGCATGCGCGAAAAACCCGCATCAAAACAATAACAATGAACTGGTCTATTCAGGGATTATTAGACTAACAGAAGTATTTTAAAGTCTATTCTGTGAGAAACTGATAGTCAGTGTAAAGACTTTAGAACTGGGGTGATGTGATCTACTTTGACTTTTTAGGCAGACCTTTGAAAACACTGTTGCAGTAATCAATTCGACTAAAAATAAATGCATGGATTCGTTTTTCCAGATCCTGCTGAGATATTAGTCCTTTAATCCTGGAAATGTTCTTCAGGTGATAGAAAGACAACCTTTTTTTTTGATCCACTGTAGAAACGAGGACACACTGTATATAACCGATGCACCTTGTCCTACTTTTGACACCTTCTTCTGACTACTGATTACTGAGCAGATGTGACATGTGAATTTCTCCAATGTGAGATCAATAAAGCCTATCTTATCTTATCTTGTAATTGTCTTTAGATGCTTTTGGAGGTTCAGGTCTGAGCCCATCACTACTCCCAGATTTCGGGCATGATCAGTGGTTTCTAGCTGAAGCAGCTGAAGCTGTGTGTTAACTTTTGATCGCTCCTCTATTGGTCCAAAAAGTATTACTTCAGTTTTGTTTTTATTCGGTTGAAGAAAATGTTGGCCCATCTATGTTTGATTTCTTCGAGGCATTTACTCAGCGATTGAATGGATTCATAGTCACCTGGTAATATTGTGATGTAAAGCTGTGTGTCGTCTGCATAGTTATGGTAACTTATTTTGTTGTTGTTTTTTTTTATTTGAGCTAGAGGGAGCATGTAGATATTGAATAGGAGGGGACCCTGGATGGACCCTTGGGGAACCCCACATGTGATTTTTGTCATCTCTGATGTAAAGTTACCTACTGATACAAAAAATTCCCTGTCCTTTAAGTAGGATTTAAACCAGTTGAGTGCTATACCAGAGAGGCCGACCCAGTTCTCCAGGCGTTCTAACAGAATGGAGTGATCGACAGTATCAAATGCTGCGCTGAGGTCCAATAGAACCAGCACGGTGGTTCTTCCACAGTCTGTATTTATATGGATGTCATTAAACACCTTGATAAGGGCGGTCTCTGTACTGTGGTGAGCACGGAAGCCAGACTGGAAAACGTCAAAGCGGCTGGTCGTTGTTAAGAAGGGGTTTAATTGTTGAAACACAGCTTTTTCAATAATCTTACTGATAAAGGGGAGGTTTGAGATGGGCCTGTAGTTCTGGAGTAGTAGTTTGTCTAAATTGTTCTTTTTCAGCAGTGGTTTGATAATTGCTGTTTTTAGTGACTGGGGGAAAACACCTAACAGAAGGGACGTGTTTGTTATCTGAGTCAAATCAGACGCTATGACAAGTAAAACTTTCTTAAGGAAAACTGTGGCTAGAACATTAAGACGGCATGAGGAGGAACTTAGCTGCTGAATGATTTCCTCTAAGCTTTTGTAGTTTTTTTGCCTGGGGATAAAAACCAAAAATAAATAAAATAACTAAATCCAATTTCTGTAGTTTTGGCTAAGAGATAAAAAGAAGATAAAAAGTAAAAGGCAGGAAAATGTAAGCAAGCAGAGAGCAGAGAAAAAAGCGTCCGAGCAGGCAGAGAGGCGGAGTGCAGTCTGTAAGGTTAGGTCTCATGTTTTTCAGGTAGTAACTTGGTCTGAAATGTTTAATATAAGCAACTCTAGATGAAATATATAGTTGAACAGATTATGCTCACTTTTTCACAAGTAACCGATCTGTTTTGTCTATTGCTCCCCATTAATTAATGCATAGTAAACCCTTATGAATGAGTCATAAAGTGTTTACAGATTAATTAATAACATATCTAGAAACTATGCATCTGCCAACTTTAAGCGGAACCTTATTGTAAAGCGGTACTGTTTCTTTTAGTGCTTGGACTATTTTAAGAAGGAGAGACCCAAACCGAAGTACAAAACATGCAAAAAGTAGATTTTTCATAAATTGCAGCTCCGAGGGAAACAAATCTTCTTTGTTGCGGGGCCTTAACTTTGGAATGATTTGCTGCTGTACTTAAAACACGATTTTATGTAGAACTTCTAAACCTTAATTTACTAATCATTAGCTTTTAGATGAATTCTGTCACACCAGGGGCATTTTTAGGGTTTTGAAACATTGGGGGCTTTTGCCCAGACCCATCCTCTTCCCTCTTTAAAAAAATACCCTCTAAAGTCTGTAGTCATTTCCCAACATACATTTTTCCCTTGCACTCGGGGTGCACCACAGAAAAAAGGTTGTGTACTCCCACCTGGATAGACTTAGCTTAAATTATGCTGAGAGTGGGCAATCAGCTTCCAAATAATGTTTATTTTCTTCAGCCACCGTGGAACCAGTGAGGCCCAGAGCTTAAATGGCTGCACCTATAGGCCCTTCATAGAATATGGGGTTATATTTTGTATAAGGTGAAGCAACATTTAGTCTATGCCCCTCTGGGTACGTCCGGACCACAAACATAACAGAACAACTCCAAACTCAGCCTTCAGCATGCGTAATTATGTGCTCAGAGGCGACCTGCGCAAATACAGTAAACAGAGAGGAGTAATTGTCTCTAGTCAGGGTGGGGACTATGACAGAGCTGCTTCTTTGAGTGGTGAAGACATAGGTTACATAAATGCATAAATACAGAAGAAAGTAAATCAGCAGCTGGTTCAAGCATAATGACCAGCCAGACAACCCCTGCGTTCCTCAAGCACCACAGCTTCTCTGGAGGATCCAGTCCAGAGGAAATATTAGCATGTGAAACAGCCTCACACAACCAGTGTGAGGGAGTGGCACAGTGCAGCTGTTCATGCCACCTAACACAAGAGGGCAAGCATGTGACAGAAGAGATGAGATGAGGTTTCCTTCTCCGAGTTATGAGGAACAGGACAGAAGCCATTCAGGGCTCCCACTCTCCCACTCTGAATGAGCTAGTGATGCTTTCAGATCCAGGATTGCGAGGCAACACAGCTGAAATGAAATACATAGCAGAATATATAAATATTTAAAAAAAATCATGTATAAATATATATATAAAAAAAATCAACCAACAGGGTTAGATATGAGGTACATGTGGGATGTTATTTAATATAATTATTCACTGAGGATAAATTTAGTTTAACTCTGACATTTAATAGTCTTATTTGGATCTAAGGTTAATTCAATATCGGGGATTTAAGCCCTGGAGGCCCAGGTATATCGACATGCCTGACACACACATTAACACAAGATTTCATTTTAAGTTGAAATTGTTTAAAATGTATCCCAGGAAGTTTAATACAAGCACAAATTTTGCTTAAAAGTAATATCAAATATGAATATGATCATGGGTCAAACCTGAGAATAGGAAAATCTAAAGGTGCCATTTGTATTGATGAGTTTTTATGAAATACATGGTCTGTTTCTTAGGTGCTGCAATGTCACCTGAAGAAATCTTTTAAAAAGGTTAAAGATGTGTGCCTGCATTAACAAGAAGTGTAAGTAAAGAAATCAAAAAGCTAATCTGGTTAACATTAGAAATAATCATGACATTTTAAAACCTACACAAAATGTTAATCATTTACATGTGACCAAAGTATGTCTGGTCATATAACATTTACTGAGCATATCTAAGGCAGCAGTCATTTGGTTTGTGTAGACTTTGGACTCAGCTGCCAGTTCTTCCAGGGCTAAAATACCATCAAGTCATAAAAAGTCAGACAAATAAAATCATAAAAGCTGCATGTGGATGCCGCTAATAAACAGGTCAAAAGCACATTAAGGAAAATAATTCACTTTTTATGTCAAGATGAGGGCAGCACATAATCAGTACTTTAACATTGCATTCAGATTCAAATCCTTAGTGCAATTTTTATTTAAGTGACTTTTAACAGTGAAATATCTTCCAGTTTTGTTCTGCAACAACACTCTTTCACCACTGAGAGGAGATCTTTGACAGTATACGATCATGGGCTCCTTACTAGTGCCATGAATTTATTGCCATTTCCTGGATCCTGAAAGGTCGGTTTAATTAAATGAGATAAAAGCAAAATTGCAAACTAAACCTCTTGTCTGTTTTCTTTACCTGTTTTACAAGAAAGAAATTCAGATTTCCTAGTGAAGCTTCGGTTTTGTGCAGAATATCTTCACACTGGCTCAGGGAATGACGGCGGTATGTCTTGCAGAAATGTCCAAGTCTTGTCTGCTTGTTCCAGTGCCTCTCTGAATTTAGTTTTCAGTTCATTGCTGCACTGCATCTCAACTGGACACTTTCTGCATATCAGCTAAAAATGGGTCTGGAAACAGCTGGAATGTATCACAGCGTGCCTTGAAGTCTGCAAATGTCTTCCATTTCTGTCCTACAACAATACTCTTTCACCACTGAGAGGAGATCTTTGACATTTTACGATCATGGGCTCCTTGCTTATGCCATGAATTTACTAACATTTCCTGGATCATGAAAGGTCGGGTTTAATTAAATATGATAAAAGAAAAATTGCAAACCAAACCTCTTGTCTGCTTTCTGTGCCTGTTTGACAAGAAATGAATTCAGATTCTAGTGACTTTCTAGTTTCTATTCTTTTGCAGAATATCTACATACTGGCTCAGGGAATGACGGAGGTATTTCTTGCGACATTTTCTGCGTATCAGCTAAGAAGGGGTCTAGAAACAGCTGGAATGTATCACAGTGTGCCTTGAAGTGTGCAAATATTTTAAAATTTCTAAAACTCAAAAATCTATTAACCTTACATTTAAAGCTATTTGTTTTAGAATATATGGTAATTTACCTCTAATCTGTTCTCTGAATATTTTGGACGAATTAAACATTTCTAATACATTTAATGATACACAGTCACAAAAATATTGTAAAACAACATTATTAAAAAAATTGAAGATTTACTGAACTACTGAGACTGATTATTTTGATGGGTTTAATAGTTTTACTTAGAACTCTGCAGGGAGTCTTGCCATTAGACTCTTATCTATATCCTCCTGAGAACCAAAGAAAAAAAGTGTCTTACAATTTCTTTTTTTGTGTGATTTCCCATGTATTTGGACCTAAAAAAACACATTACAATTTTAATTTTTTTAAATATATTTTTAATTTTAATTTTATAGCATGTCCACTGTGGAGGACAACAGGACTATTTGCATGGGAAAATAGAACAGGTTTTAGAAAATGAAAAAATTTAAAAAGATTGTCTTGAAAGTGATAATTACCTAAGAACTGTCACATTTGATAAAAACAAATAAATATCTGTAACATTGTTCTGTTGTTTGATGCTTGCAACAGTAAAAATACATGTATTTAGTTCAACAATAAACTACAAGACATAGAACTAAGCAGTTCTGCATTTCATCTTCCTCTGGATATTTTAGCTGTGATAATCCTGTCTGACTGGGCAACGGCCTGTGAATGGGATGATTTGCTCATCAATGCACACTTTGTCACACCTTGGAAGGCTGAGACAACCTTGCCTCACACGGTCAAGCAATGGTCTGACTCTCCAAAGAATGTCTGACTTCTTTGTCTCTTCAGTCACATCCAGGTCATTGACAATCTTAGCTTCTTAGCTTGTAGAACCTGTCCCTTGTCATCTTCTTGCTAATGACTGGTACTTTGTTTTTTTTAGCCCAAAACATTTTCACTCTGGGATAGCCATGGCAGGCCATGTGGACTGATATGCCAAAGAAAATTTTGATTTCTTGGGCAGTAAAATTTGGGCTGTAAAATTTTTGAGTTCTTGGGGGCGAGTGTTGGCCTAGTGGTTAGAGCAGCGCGCTTGCACTCAGGGAAGGTTGCAAGTACCCGGTTTGATCCCCACTGCCTGCACTCTGGGTCCCTGAGCAAAGACCCTGATCCCCAGATTGCTCCCCAGGCGCCGCTCATGGCAGACCACTGCTCCCCAAGGGTGATGGGTTAAAAGCAGAGAACAAATTTCATTGTAATGTATGTTTCAATCAGTGGCGGCTGGCCAGTAGGGGGCGCTCGGGCGCCGCCCCCTTTAAATCTTTTAGATAATAAATGATTTCTGAACTGCAAAGTTCTTAGAAATGTATTTATTCATACTGTGTGTCCAATAGACATGTTAGAATTTATTAAAATAGTAAATACATAATTCTATTTAATTGCTCACATTGTGCACACTTCCTCCTTTCCTATGTGCAGGGCGCCGGTCTAATGTGAGTGAATGTAGGCGCAGGAACTTGGGCAAGCACGTGATCTGAGGCTGACTTTTAATTGGTTATCTAGGTTTTTGCATAGGGGCGCAGAGCTCTGCGCCCCGGACACACCTATTCTGTTGTGTCATTACTGGTAGAGTGTCAGTACTGGCTAATTTTTTTAAAAACATTGTGTGATTGGACAATCCCCGATTCGACTCAGCTCAGCTGCAGTTCGTTAGGTTGATTCACGGTTATGCTTGCAAAGTTGAGTAGTTTCAAAATGAGAGAAAATTCTGTTTTGTCTTTACAAAAAAATGCTTTTACAAAGCGTTCACTTGAAGAAAAAAAACAGGATAAAGGAGCTTGGACCGGATCGTCTTAATTTACAAATTCAGCAGCAGGCAAGTGATCTCTCCACTCCATGGTTGGAAAAAGCAGTGTAGCTAGTAATCAGCCAGTGAAGAGGCGTTGGATACTCAGTGTAGAAGACCATGAAAGGATTGCTGCAGAGGTGAGTTGTTGTGGAAAATCACTGTTACACTGGTTTATAGTAATGTTATTTAATATATTAGGAAGATGTGCTTTGTAGTTAGAAATACCTTTAGTTGTGTCTATGCTGTGTAGGTATGTTGATGTAATGTTTGTCAGCAAGATATTTTATTATTTAAGTTGTACTGAAGTTTATGGGTAATGGGGAATAAAACATTTAGTTACTGAATTTTGTATAATCTTGTCCCACAAAAATGCTGTAACACATTTCATAACACAGCCTTAAAAAATGGCAGCAAATGTTATTAAAATCAGGAAAACAATCTAGAAGAAGTCTTTTCAGAAACTGTCACGCTCTTGAAGATCCTCCTCACCACACCCATGACCACAGCTGAAAGCTGAAAGGTGCTTTTCAACTCTGAAAAGAATCAAGACTTTTCTGAGAAACTTAATGTCTCAGGACAGACTGAATGCATTGGCCATGTTGTCAATGGAGAAAAGACTAGTCACAGAGATGACTGACTTTAACAATTAAGAATATAATTGAGAAATTTGCTGGGCAGAAGGAAAGGAGGGCAAAATTCATGTTCAAATAGTGCTATTTTTTAAGATTTGCTTTGTTTGTTTTTCGTTTGTTTGTGTGCGCCCCCCTCAGTTTTTTTTAGCACCAGCCGCCACTGGTTTCAATGACAATAAAGATGATATTACTATTATTACTAGTAGTATTCAGAGACACTCCTGTAGTTTGCAGCTGTCTTTGATTTGTAAAAGCTGCCAGATCTTCAAAGAATTTGACAATAATGTACTGTGAAAAGTACTGGATTGGACTCCAGTATTCACAGATTTTAGGGTCATTGTGATAGGCAGGAAGCCCAGGTAGCACAGGTGTGAATCTATTATAATGGCATGGGATGAGGGAAAAAAATAAAGTTAAGTTAATAAAAATCCTACATTTTTTACACATCAATTTTGATTAATGCCATAATTTCAGTGTCATGGGTATAATATTGACCAATCTCACAAGCATGTTTTTAGGCAACCTGCATACATTTAACATCTGTTATACAGACTACAAACTCTACAATAATCTACAGTAATATGATAATAAAATTTAAAACATTAGCTTGAAACTAAATAAAACATACAAGTTTGTCCTGCCCCACAGAGGACGACGACTTTCCCACTCCCTCTCTGGCTCTGACTCTGTCTTATGAGATTCTCCTACATTTTCTTCCGCTCCTTCTTCGTCACTATTTCCCCCTATCACAGGCTGATACTCATTCTCATCCTTTTCCTCATCTGACAGCTCCAAATCTGAATTTCCCTCTATTATCTGGTATAGAATCCTCTCTGCTTCGCTTCTGTCTCCGACGACAATGTCAGTCATTAAACACATTAACATGGTCCCGGTGTCCACTACAGTTGACATTCATTAAATGACTGTTATTTCAAAACATAAATAATTAAAGTATTTTCAGATGTAATAATATTGTTGATGACACATTAATAAACAAGAATATATATAATTATCATGGTAAAAAAAGCAATAGATAAAGAATATTTGACTTACCTTTCCTCTTTTCATAAAATGTGGTTGTTAGTATAGCGACCATCTTGTGAGAGAAAAAAAGTAAAGTTCCCAGCTTGCAAACCTATCACATGATACATCACTGGAAAGCCCAGGATGTCCTCTACAGAACACTATAGGGCTTGATAGGGTAACTCCAGATACTTAAGGGAGATACATGTGGACAAAATGTCCACTACAGTGGACATAAATGACTGGGCCGGGTCTCAGGAGGATAAGGCCAGTGTATGTGTCTTCTTCTTTTGGCTTTTAGTGTATGTGTCTTCTTCTTTTGGCTTTTAGTGTATGTGTCTTCTTCTTTTGGCTTTTACCTTTCAGGGGTCGCCACAGCAAGTCATCTGCCTCCATCTAACCCTCTCTTTTGCATTTTCTGATCTCGCACCAACGGCCTTTATGTCTTTTTTCACTCCATCCACACAATATTTCTTTGGTCTCCCTCTATGTGTCCTGCCTGGCAGTTCCAGCCTCAGCATCCTTGTACCATTGTTATCACTATTCCTCCTCTGTATGTGTCCAAACAATCTTGTTCTGGCCTCTATGGCTTTAACTTCAAACATCTAACATAAGCTGTCCCTCTGATGTCCTGATCATATCAATCCTCGTGACTCCCAAAAATAACCTCAACATCTTCATCTTTACTACCTTTGTTTCTGCTTCCGGTCTCTTCTTCAGTGCCTCCATCTCTAAAGCATACAACAGTGCTTGTGTAATTACCGTCTTGTACACCTTTCCTCTCATTAAGACTGCTAAATATTGTATGTATGCAAAGTTACTGTAAAAAATAAAGAATGATTAATGACTGTAAAAGAGCCAACACAATGGTGACAAGATGGAATTGTAGTATATTCTGTTCCATGTCATTAATTCTTTATTTAGCTGAAATCATGAAAACTTCACAATAAGGTAAAGTGAATAGAGATCTGATGTTTGTATGCATAGTTTGATAATTAGTGAGCAAAACTAATAACTTGAAGCTAAAAAGATGTCAGAGCTTACTGTAATAAACACCCAACAACTCTAAGGTCCTTGTCCACAGATGGTCAGAAGCACAATGACCCTTATTACGAAGTAGTATTCAACACATCTGAGAAATTTGCTTTGGTGATAAGGTGCTACACATAAACAAGCATACAGTTGACATAAGTAATGTGATAATACATGATATGGAATAAACAACAAATGCAAGATGTCTAAGAATAATACAAGACAGACGAGCAAAACACAATAAATTGCAGAGGAAGAAAAACGTACAGATATCTATCTATCTATCTATCTATCTATCTATCTATCTATCTATCTATCTATCTATCTATCTATCTATCTATCTATCTATCTATCTATCTATCTATCTATGCATGCTTTGGTAAGACTTAAAACTTTGACAGAAGGAAATAAATATGGGTAAACTCCGAAGGCATAAATTCAGCAACAGAGCCATGTTTACGCTTCCTTCCTGTCGTCTCATATATCATAGTTATTCTTTCTCAGCCGATCATCTGCGTGACAAGGAAAAAATAAAAAACATTAGCGCAATGCTCAACTGCATTACATCACGTCTTATAAGACGTAGTTTTGAGTCTTTTTTTAGAATGTAAAGTAACAAAACTGCATTAAAGTAAACTATTTCTTTTTTAAAATTTCCTAATCATGAGATCAGAACTCACCTTTAAATGGCAAAACGTGGTTGCATTTATTTCCCCTCCATGTTCTCATACACATGTTCTTGCTCTTTATTCCCCTGTATACCTATAACTGTCTCATAACTATGATCCTCTTCATCATTCTGCTTTTTTCCCGGCATGTTTACATACACCTTTTCTTGTTCTAGGAAGGAAAATATTTAGGACTATTCTTAAATAGTCAGGATATGTCTGAAAGCACAATTTTCTTAATATGATCAACATAGTTTAGGCAGTTCAAGATGTTTTCTTCAGCTCTGTTGTAAATGATACAAGTTTTATATTTAAATTAGTTTAAATTAAATTAGTTAATAGGAAATAAAAAAAACTCAGCCATGTTTAGGATGAAGTATAAACATACTAACCTGTTTTGGCTGAATGTGGTTTAGCCTTCAGATTTCTTCTAAAAGTTGAAGGGAAACAAAAATGTTGAAATGTGTTAAACAACCTGCACTTTATGATTAATTTTATGTTTAACAGTTTTGAAAGCTTAAAGTATACATCACAAAATTATTGGCAGGTAGGATTGCTTAGATATAAAAGAGAAAATTATCAAATTAACTTTTATTACATATGGTTAACTGAGAAAACACTTGTGTGATTTCCATCAGGATTCAGCATGCCTTGTAAAGAGATATTTATATATCGTCACATGAAGAAACATACTTTCTTTTATGGTAAAAGTAGCCTCCAGCAGCTCCTCCAGCAATAGCTAATAAACATGTGATTACTATTCGAGCAATTCCACCTCCCGAGAGTTTATTATTTTCTGAAATAAAACAGAAGAAGCACAAAAGCAATTTATATGTAAGCACAGGCAGGTTATTGTTTTCAACTAATACATGTGTATAATAGCTATTTAGTTAAATCTAGTAACTTAAATATAAGCAATATATAGCAAGCATATAAATATTGTTGTCTTTGCTGTAGGGGCTTTACATGTGTACAAGTATAATTAACTTCTGGCATCATGGTATCATGCTATCTGCTCTTGTTTAGATTTTTTGGGCTGGCTGGCTGTTCCTTCCTCTCACTCTGCTCCACTCACCACAATCTGCCACACCTGCTGCTTAGTAATCAGCTTCACATTGCTTCACCTGGGACTCCACCTATTTATATCTGCCTCCCACAACCAGTCAAAGTTCCTTCAGCTAAGGTGCCACCACAAGCTGGCACTGTTTTGCCTCTGGGGGAGGGGCTAAATTGAAGTTCCCTTTATGAGCACTCCGTTTTTAAGGCACTCCTCATCATATACCTGCTGTCACTGGTTTAGCTCCATATCACTACAATCATTAGCTGTATAAGCTAATGAGGATAATATTAATGAAAATAATACCCTTTCTTGTGGTCGAGCAGCGGTACTTGACCGGAGCTTTCAATAAGTTCACTGCAGGTAGATGATGAGTACCAGAAAAACAGAAGGCCCATGAAGGGGCCTTCAATGTAGCCCTGCCGCCGACGGCAAAACCGTGTCAGCTTGTAATGACATGTAGCTGAGGGAACTTTGCAGTGACAATGAAAACATCTCTCATTGAACCTAAGCTGCAGCATAAAATGAAAATATCATCAGAAGCTTTTACTTTTTAACAATGTTTGATTTTACAATGCCAAATCCATTTTCAGTGTCGCTGCAAGCTGTCACTGTTTTAGCTCCATGTAGCGCCCTCTAGCTTCCTAAGTCATGTCTTAACTATTAATAATTACATACATAGAAATTAAATGTCCTAAAGGTTATTGATTTCTTCTTAGTAAGTCATTCTTAAAAATGTAATTATCTCAAATATTTTATCTAACTCAGGATTTGCTTTGTGAATGGGTTGAACATATATAAAATGTTGTTCTAAATTAGTTAAGCTAATTTAACCACATTCCACTTTCTTTAGGATGAACTTTGGTTCTCTAATTTGGATCTGCAGTGAACCAGGATTCACTGAATCATTCTGATGATGGTTTTCAACCATGTTATTTGTCCTTTAGTTTATTTTGTGTCTACATAGTTCCTTAGCTTCTTTTTATCTTAATTTGCTTAGTAGTTTAGTTAATTTTCACTAGCCTTGTAGAGAGGATTTGTTAAGTGAAATATAGTGTTAATTCAGATAAGCAGAATTCTATAGTAATGTTCTCTGCATGTTCATTTTATTTCTGTTAATAAAATTGTCAAACATTATTCTATATGTGTGCTGAGTTTGCTGTTAAAAGAACGTCAGTGCTCGAATCACCCTTCCAACTATTGTCCTAATATCAGCTGTTTGGGCTGATATTAACCAGCCAATACCTAACAGACAAAAGCCCCATTTACACTACCCTTGTTAAACCGATCCGAGCCGAGACCAGTCCGAGCTTGGATCAGTTAACCAAGCCGAGCTCAGTTCTGACAACCGTTTCCGCATCACGCTATCTCGGTTCCTTGGTTCCTCCTCGCCTCCTAGTGACGATCTGGGGTACTACTGCTGCCTGGGATTTAAAGCGGGACCAAGCAAATCAAAATTTATGCTTGGACAGAGTCGGCTTTTGGGAAGTGGATAAGACAAACGAACGTCTAATAAGGATTTACAGAAGCAGGAAACGACAGACATTGAGGTTCATCGAACTGCTAAGCAGAATCATCACTGGAAATCGTGTGTCATGGTAGGGAAGCTAGTATTTTTATGAAAGTCTGAAATGTCAGCTGACTGCACAGAGATGACGCGGTCTGCTCATGCGTTCTTTGTTATTAGAGAACCGAGCCAGAGAAAAACCGTGCCGAGCTCACACATGGAACTGGTCTGCATTTAGCGCGGTCCGGTTGTGTCTGACTCAGTTCAGTTCAGTTTGCGTTCCACTTACACTCGATAGTTATCTCAGTTACTGAGCTTGGACTGGTCTTGGCTCGTTTAAAAAAGAGTAGTGTAAACGGGGTAAAAGAGTTATCTATTAAACATTAAATAACTTAAAACCGTACATAATGGCACAACACTATTAACATGTCAGTCCTCAGAGTAAATAGAAAGAGGTCTTTGTGGGAAAAAAAACTGCAAAAAAGAAGGGGCAGTATATATTTTTTTTCTATTTATTTTTGATTTATGTTTTGTTTCAGTATTCCTCATTAACCGCTAGCTTTTGTTTTACACTCTATTGTGAAGATCAGGATAGTCTGTGGTATGCTAAAAATGGTCTCTGTTAAACGCATATTGAAAAGGATAAGCACAGAATATGAGAGTTGATGTAAACCATAAAAATCATAAATATTATTAAATTGAAAAGTTGAAATTGTGGGATTTAAAGAACCAAAGATTTGCATCAAATGGTAAGTATGAATTTGTATACTTAAACATTTGTCCCACAACAGAAGTCAATAACTGATAATCATTTGAACACAGTATAATCAGCTATACACTGCTCTAAATAATCTGAATATATCCTGATGCTGAACAGAAGTGCCTGACATGATTTTTAAACTCTACCAAATAGATAGGGGTTGATTCCACCAGAACATTAGACATAAATATTTTAGGACAATAACATTTTCACACATCACAGTTGAGAAAAATGTGACACTAGTGCAAAGAAATAAAAGATTTGGGGAAAAAAATTCCCATATCTCAAATGCATGATTTGTAATATTGGACTTTCTAGAAGATGTTAGATGTAAACCTTTTTTCTAAATTCAAAATCTTTAAACCAAGGACTTTTTGAAACGTACCATGTACAATGATGACTGAAGGTTGAGATGTTATATATCTCATGGTTTTGCTGTTAAAAATGTGACAGCTGTAGTTTCCACCTTGATTAACTTGAATGTTTGTCAGACTGAGCTCTGGTCCAGTATTACTGAGACGATTTCCATCCAGAAGCCACAGATATTGGGGAACAGGTTCAGACTCAACTGAGCAGCTCAGATAAATGTCAGATCCTTCTGGATATATTTCTTTTAATGGAGACACCATCAGTTGTATATTTTCTGGCCCATCTAAGGGTAAAGAAACAGCAGAATTAAGTCATTCCAGTCGGTTTACAATAAGAATAAGTTTAAAGTATTAGTGGTGTAAACATCTTAAAACCAAACTGTTGATACTAAGTTCATAAGACTGTGTGTGTGTGTGTGTGTGTGTGTGTGTGTGTGTGTGTGTGTGTGTGTGTGTGTGTGTGTGTGCACATTATAAAGGATATGCAGCAAATAAGTACAAAGCTTATGACACAAATAAAGAACTGGAATTGTCCAATTAATCCAAAAGTCTATAACTTCAGGCATATTTTAAAAGGCATGGCAAGGGACGATAAGACCATGCATATGCACACTAGCGCGCAATTTCCATTTATAGATCCCAGCTGTACTTGAATGTTTGCATACCTGGTTCCACCTCAGGTTCTGACCTCTGCAAACCCAGATTAACCATAAATGGTCAATGCAAAGCACCTCATGAATGTTAATGTGTAATAAAAAATGGGTCAGCTGATCGGTTTTTAATCCTCATGAAATGGCAGCCATGGAGAAAAAGACTAATAAAGTGTGAATAAAAATCACAGAGAGGATTTTATTAAATGTGTAAACACAGATATTGCAACCAAGTTAAAAAGTTAAACTGATCGCAGTTTTAAGTGCCAGCTGACAGCCTCACACCGTGCTCCATTTCAAAATTCCTATGAGGCTGTGCATTCAGGTCAACAACCTGAGGAGGGAGACCATGAGGAATTAGAGGTCTCCCCCCAGATGATAAACACCCCCCCTGTCAGGATTTGTTCTGTTGAACCCGAACACACCACACACACAGAGCTGCGTTTAAGGAGCTTTTTTGAAGGCTTTGAGTAACGGAGATGGTGACCAAAAACTGTACCGGACAGGAGCAGACGAGTGGTGGTGGAGATGGCTGAGGGTGGAGACACGGCGGAGCTGGAGCAGGTAGTCGGCTGAGCAAGGAGTCTGAGGTAGGGATCTCAGGCAGGAAGATGCAGAAAGCACAGGCAAGTTGACATGTGATACTCAGGCAGGCAACAAGGTGAGAATGCAGATGACCCAGCGGCGAAAAGCAGACTGAATAGGAAGGCTTGCAGCTGGAAACAGTCCAGGATGATTAAGTAGAGTGGAGTCAGAGCTGGGCTGGTGGAAGGAAGGTGCCGGAACTGTCCAGGGTATAAAACTGAACCCTGACACCCCCCCCCCCCCAAAAAAAAAATAAAATAAAAAATAACGTATAAAGAAAAAAAAAAACGGGAGTTGTAGCAACTATTCCCTGTAGGTTATAGCAGAATGCAATGCTCAGAGTCTAAAGCGGCATATTGGCCAGTCATCATCATTGGTCAGAAACCTTTGATCGCTGAAACCGCGTTCCCTTCTAGATCCACAATTTGGAGGTCTTGCAGCAGTGCCAGCGCATCCACCACTCAGCATTGTGCGAGTGTATTTGACCGTTTACAGCAATAAAAGTCCAGGCCACAATTTGTGAATATGCAAGCTTTTTAAATGAGACCCCAGCTTGTTGTTGCTGCCATGTTAGCAGGAACAATAAGGGAGGAAAACAACACCAGAGTTGTTAACTTGTTTGGTACCTGGGTAGAGAGTGATTTTGCTGTTTCTAGCAACACTGGAGAACATCTGGTGAGGTCTAGTTTAAAATGTAGGTTTGATAAGAAGGTAAAGAAACAGTTCAACAACTTACAGCTGATGGACAGATTTAATGGATCACTGCTGTCTTTACTGACTGGATTAAACACATTGCAGATGTATGGTCCCTTATCATGACGAGTCACATTGACTATAGTCAGCTTGGTTCCTTCATCAGTGACTGATATCTGGACTCTGTCACTGGCTGTAACATTAGAGCTGCTGTTTGTCCAGAAAAAGGAGAGAGAAGATCCAGAGGAGGAACAGGACAGTCTGACATTACTGTTAGACTCTATCAAGTCTGTCTCATGTGGAGCTACCTTCACATTGGAGACTCGTTCTGCAGGTGCAAAAAAAATAAATAAAAATTAAATAGTTAACCAGAGTAATGGTTTAATTCATTACTGTATACTGTATGACTGTTAAAAGAAAATGTTTACATTAATATAAGTCAATGAAGATAACATCGATAAATTACATTTTTATTTTATTGCCTAGAATTGGAGAAAATGGGTCTTGTTTAACTATAAATATGTTAGATTAAGGTCCTATGAGCATTTCTTTATAAACAAAAACAATACTGATTAAAATTATTTATGGCACTGAAAGAAAATCAGAAACAAATAAATTGTGTTTCAATTTAGAGTACACACTATATAAAGTGACTTACAAATTATTTGCTTGTCACTAATTTCCTCTTTTTCTTTTTTGCAGTACTTAATTGTTTAGATCATAAAATACATTTTATTATCAGATAAAGATAACCAGAGCAAATGCAGCTTTTAAATTAGTTCATTCATCAAAATTACTGTCCTTCAGATTACTGTCAGACAAATTATTAAATTGTTTAATTTTATTAGCCACACCCAGGTCTGATTACAGCAAGACCTGTAGAATTAAGAAATCTTTTTTACTTCTTGTAGCTCCCTGAGGACCCCACAGTCTGTTTGTAGTTGCACATTTTATTATTGTTTATCTATAAATTCTTGTTTCCTGTCGCTAGCTAGTTTTTTGCTCTTTTAGATAATTTAAAATGTATAACAATTTTGCACAATCTTTAATTATTTCCAGAAATCTGGACAAATTTGTAATGCTAAGTTCCCTCTAAAACATGTTAATTTCTGACAGGGTATTAGCATTTTATGTCATAAATCATAAAGACAAAAAATATATTTTTACTCTTACCAAGTACAGAGACTGCTGAGGGCTGGGATGTTTGATCTCTCCGGGTTTTGTCGTTAAAGGCCTGACAGCTGTAATTTCCACTCTGGCTAATATGAATGTTCTTCAGTTTTAGTTCTGGTCCAGTATCAGGCAGCAGGTCTCCATTTAGAGACCATGTAAATTCAGCAGAAGGTCTCGACTCAGCTGAACAAGCCAGAGTAATGTCTGACCCTTCTACATAATGTTCCTTTGATGGAGAAACATTTCGCTTTGTATTTTCTGGACCATCTGAGAGTACAGGACACCGAAAATAAAAGTCATATAACACCAACTGATGAAATGACTACGCAAATTTTAGAAGAACAGAAATACCTTGGATCAATGTAATTTAAATTTCTAATTATATCTAGAAGTATGCATACTAATTGTACTAGTAGATTGATTGTTTACTAAATTATCCATAAATCATTTTGTAAATAATATCTTCTCAATCAGATGTGGCAATGAGCTAAACTCTGATGAGCATCTACGTTGACAACTCACAACTGATGGAGATGTTCACTGGATCACTTCTAGCATCAGAAACAGGATTTAGCACATGGCAGCTATATAGACCGTGGTCATAGCGGGTCACATTGATTATAGTCAGAGTTGATCCTCCCTCAGTCGTTTTGATCCGAGCTCTGTCGCTGGCTGTAACTTCTGAGCTGCTGTTCATCCAGAGGAAAGAGAGAGACGATCCAGAGGAGGAGCAAGACAGACTGACAGAACCACTGAACTCAACCAAGTCTGCACTTTGTGGAGTTACTGTTACACCAGAAACTGGTTCTGAGGGTAGAAAACACAAGTTTATAAGTTTATAATTGCCCCCTCCAACCAAAAAAATTAAATAAAAAAAGAACAAGAAAACAAAACAGCATACATTGTATATTTTCATGCTTAGAGAAAGCATAAGCTTCTAAGTTTATAATTACACCCCCCCAACCAAAAATAGAAAGAACAAGAAAAACTAAACACAGCAGCATCAATTGTATTTTGAATGATTATGAACACAGCTTAAGAACAACTCATACATTTTATATTTTCATGCTCACAGTTTTCTTAGTGTGAATAATTAGATTTAGCCTTCCTAAAAGTATTTCCATGTAGGTTTGTAATATTTGATTATATGCTCAGTCTGATAATTTCAATTCAAGCTCTAAGAAAATTTCTGATGTAGTTTTCAACAAAACTTTAGCTTCTATTCCCATGAATAAATGGCCATGTCCATATTTAAAGACTCTGTCTTTGCTTTAACTGACAGTTATTTTGCATGTATCTCTTTTATTCACCTATCAATTTATTTCCCAGTGCAAAGCCTACTAACAAAGGTGGAGAACTTGAGGACTGTCTTGACTTTCATTCCCATATTCTGATACTTCTCATTCAATGAACTGACCCAGATATGTGTTATTTTAAAAATACCATGCTCTGAGCTAAATTATGCTGAATTTCTGTCTTTAACATTTGTGAAAGCAAAAATAGTTGTGTAAGCAGTCTTACTTGTAGAAAGGAAATGTTGTCTTTTCTGTCAGCTCACCTCATAAAATTGTCATTTGTGCAAACAGCAGCACTTAACCAGCCTTTGTTCCTGAACCTTAATAATTACTCTCTACACCTTCATCTCTGCCAATGTTAATGTTTTATATGGGCTGAAAGAGGACATCTAGAGGGCCCTGCTTACCATATATGTCCAGTCCACTAATGATATTTCGTACTGTCTGTAAAAATATATATAATTGAACCTGTTTCCGTCTGACATAATTTGTTTCTTAATCTGTTTTCAGTTTTTACACTCTGGGATTAGCTCTAGGGAAACTAGAACAAAATAAATTACATCAATGTGCATTATTATGAGGAAATAAACCATACGAATTTGTCACAGCACAGGTTTACCATTAATTGGTTGATCATTTTGTTTCATAATTTCTTATAATTTCAGACAGATCAATGGATAATATTAAGATAACTAATTCTACAACTATACTACAAACACAGATTTTAATATATATGTATGTTAGGTATCAGTACTTATTTTTGGTTAGATTTTACCATCTGCTCACCATATATGTCCAGTCTGGTGGATCCTATTTGTGTGTTTTCTCCAACTGGTAAAATGCTAACTCCGTAATCCCCACTGTCACTGAGTTTCAGGTTCCTTAGCTCTAGAGATCCAGTAGATGTGAAGAGGGTGATCCTTCCTTCATACCCTGGTCCAGTAGTGTTTTGAGTGGGCAGAGATGTTATAATTGATCGCTCATTATCATTAAAATTCCAAACCACCATCAAAAACGGTTCTTCTGTTGGAGGCCTAGTTGTTCTGAACATTACCGTCCCTCCAACAGATGCATTCAGAGGACCATCTTCCAACAAACCAGATCCTTCAGATAAACCTGTGGAGAACAGAACATGATCAAAATTAAAGGTTTAAAAGTACTAAGGTCGTTTTATTAGCTCTTATATTAAAAGTATTTTATGCAATCATTCTTAGATGGCACCTTCCTATTATATAAGAAGGATTTATTTTAGAGATGTCCCAATCAGTTTAAAAAAAAGCTGATCACAGCATTTCTTAGTACTTGGTATCGGTGTAGCTGACTGCACTCATCTCCCTATACCTGTTCACATTAATTGCATTGATTAGTTCACATCTTTCTCGTATATTGGATGGGTAGTGCTAATGTGGCTCGGCAGTAAATCAGTTTTTGGACTTAAAGGAGCTATATCTTAGTAGTTAAAATCCAAACAAGACATACACAATGCCTTTGACGGAGACCAGCCATCTATTCAATGGTGCATTGTTGCTGTGAAACTCAACTGAATTTTTACTTCCACAGGATAGGTATATGATGTATTCTCTGTCTGGCTTCCATGTTTACAGGCTGCTGCTCTTTTACCTAAACAAAATACCAAATGCGGCGCTCTGTTTTGGGAACTTGGCTGAGGAACCAGGAAGTAAACAAAGGCTACATTATGAACAGAAGTAGTTCCAGACCGTACCTCTAGGTTTGAAAGGAGAAAAACTTGACTAAGACATTAATAATGGAGAGGACAGATTGTTTACAGAGAATGTTACTTTCATCCCAGGTGAAACATGAGAGTGATTTAGGTTGATTTTACAATAGATAGTTTACTCATAGCTCCCTTTAAATGAAAAGTGGTATTTTTCATTCTGTTCCTTTCATGTACTGAATAAAACAAGTGCAAAAAAGACCGCTGGACACTCAGTTGCACAATTGTGCAACCAGTGTCTTGCAGCTTTTTATTTTTTCACATTGTTGATTTAGTGTATTAATGTTAGTTGAATTGTAATGGTTACAAAAACAGTCTTTTGAATAATATATTTTGTCCATAATGCTTTATAGCTGAACACCAATAATTTTATTAGGGTTTGTAAACCTATACAAATCACTGCACATTGAATACCTTTATTACATTTATTATATGTATTGTGTTCTATGTTATAAGAAATGTAAGCATAAGATTGAGACTCTGAATTACATAATTTTAACATGCATTACATGCTTTCTCTATATTTTGGTTTTTGATTTTTGCAAGCTGTATAAATATTTTAAAAAATATAAATCAATACAAAAATATACATACAGTATAGACAAAAAAGTCATACATACATACATTATGAATTACTTCCTATGTTGAAACATAGAAAATAAGTCAAATTAGTCAAATTATATATATATATATATATATATATATATATATATATATATATATATATATATATATATATATATATATATATATATATATATATACTTTATTAAGGGCTGTCAGGTCTCTGTACGACCGGTGTCAGAGTCTGGTCCGCATTGCCGGCTGTAAGTCGGACTCGTTTCCGGTGAGAGTTGGACTCCCCCAAGGTTGCCCATTGTCACCGATTTATGGACAGAATTTCTAGGCGCAGCCAAGGTGTTGAGGGGATCCGTTTTGGTGGCCTTAGGATTGCGTCTCTGCTATTCGCGGATGACGTGGTCCTATTGGCTTCATCAGGGCGTGATCTACAGCTCTCACTGGAGTGGTTCGCAGCCGAGTGCGAAGCGGGATGAAAATCAGTGCCTCCAAATCCGAGACCATGGTCTTGAACCCAAAAAGGGTAGAGTGCCTTCTCCGGGTTGGGGAGGATGTGCTGCCCCTAGTGGTGGAGTTCAAGTATCTTGGGGTCTTGTTCACGAATGAGGGGAAGATGGAGTGGGAGATCGACAGGCGGATTGGTGCAGCATCTGCTGTGAAGCGGGCGCTGTACCGATCCGTTGTGGTGAAGAGAGAGCTGAGCCAAAAGGCGAAGCTCTCGATTTACCGGTCGATCTACGTTCCTACCCTCATCTATGGTCACGAGCTTTGGGTCGTGACCGAAAGAACGAGATCCCGGATACAAGCGGCTGAAATGAGTTTTCTCCGTAGTGTGTCTGGGCTCTCCCTTAGAGATAGGGTGAGGAGCTCAGTCATCCGGGGAGGACTCAGAGTAGAGCCGCTGCTCCTCCACGTCGAGAGGAGCCAGTTGAGGTGGCTCGGGCATCTGGTCAGGATGCCTCCTGGACTCCTCCCTGGTGAGGTGTTCCGGGCACGTCCCACCGGGAGGAGGCCCAGGGGAAGACCCAGGACACGCTGGAGGGACTATGTCTCCCGGCTGGCCTGGGAACGCCTTGGGATTCCTCCTGAGGAGCTGGCCCAAGTGGCTGAGGAGAGGGACGTCTGGGCCTCCCTACTGAAGCTGCTGCCCCCGCGACCCGACCTCGGATAAGCGGAAGAAGACGGACGGACAGACGGACGGACGGACGGACGTATATATATATATATATATATATATATATACATATACAGTGTATATACTTAAATGTCAAATTTACGTTCTATACATTTTTTCTTACTGATTTTTCAGTTAAAATTTTGAGTCTTTAAAATTTTGAAATATCTGGAACATCTACTTGACGGAACCGAGTTCATCAATTTTGCTAAACTAAATATGCAATATGGCATTAGTAAAAATAAATTCTTGGAATATGAACAACTTAAATCTATAATTAAAAATAAATATAAGCATATTAATGGTGGTTTACAAGTCCCAACTAATATAATAGAGTTCTTAGATTTAACCCCCCCCAAACTACTGTCTAAATCATACAGGACACTGACTAAAATAGATGATTCGATATCTCTTCCTATAATGAAGTGGGAAAAAGATTTATCTGGCACCTTTGAACAAAATTTCTGGGCTCAGACATGTCTAAGAACTTTCAAATTGACTAGAAACACCAACTTACAACTAATACAATACAAAATCCTTCACAGAGTACATTACACAGGACAAAGATTATTCAAGATGGGTCTGGCACAATCTAATATCTGCCCACACTGCATAGGCAATCATCCTGATAATTATTTTCATGCGTTATGGTTATGCACACCAGTCCAGAGGTTCTGGACACAGATATGTAAGGACTTATCAAGGTGCTTGAGCTGTAAGATTACACCATCCCCATCAGTTTGCCTGCTCGGTAATTTTGAGGAAAGTCCTCTGAAAAAAAGAAATAGTTTACATGGTTTTTACTGCTTTATGCATCGCAAAGAAAACTATCCTCATGAATTGGAAAAGTAAACAAAATCTCAGTATCAATCAGTATAGAGACCTTTTGTTGGATCATATTAATCTAGAGACAGCATCTGCTTCCACATCTGATTGGTCTTTTTGGGCTCCTCTGATCAACACCATCACTTAGTGGAATAGGGGGCGGTGGGTTGCTTCCTGCAGGGCGCAGTGGCTGGATGGAGGGGTTCCTGGGGCCCTGGGGGCACTTGGAGTAGGGCGCCTGGTGGATCCGGCTCTGGGGTCTGTTGCCCCCATCTGGGAGGAGTTTGGGAGGCCTACGGGTGGCCTACAGCAGCCGCTTGCGGCGCTCTTTGGGAGCTGCGTGTTGACGGACGTGGGTTACTGACCTGGTAGCTGTGCTGCCGCTGGGTGGGGCCGGGGTGGGTCTGGGGGTCTGGGGTCCCTGGGGCGCGCCGCCCTCGGGCGCGGGCCCCGGCGGGGCCTCGGGGGTTCCGGTTCCGGGGGGTGTGCCGCTTTTGGTGTGGGCCGGCGCGCGCCCGGGTGTCCGCCCCTGCACGGGGCCTCTGGTGCGCTGGGGGGCCTCGGGGCCCGTGGAGCTGGTAGGGGGGCATGGTCATTAACACCTCTGGGCAGATGCTCTTCTCCTTTATTGGAAGGGCACTCTGCCAGTGGGGGGAGGGGGAAAGGAGGGGGAGTAGGGATCTACCCAGCCTGGATGTCTACTGTCGAATGTATGGTTGTTGTTTGAACGTTAATGTTGGGGAGGGATTAAATCCACGGGTGGGGGGGGGGGGGGTTGGGGGGGGTTGACGTTCTGGTGGACTTGTGTCCGGCCCCCTGTCCCGGTCCTGGTCCGTGTCGTCTTCCGGTGCGGGTTTCACCTGGGGGGTGGGGTTGGGGTGGCTCGTGCGGGCCGGCTGGCCAGGGTCCCCCCCTCTTATTATTATTATTATTATTATTATTATTATTATTATTATTTATTTATTTATGTATTTATTTATTTATTTATTTATTTATTTATTTATTTATTTTATTTATTTAGTTTAAGTAGGCTTGGTGGGTGGGCTGGGGGGGGCTTAGGTGTTGGTCCTGGTGGGTGGTTGGCTGGCGGGCCCTGCGGCCTCTCCCTGGCCCCCGGGCTACGGTGGTGCCGCTGGCGAGGCCCCCTTCTCTAGGTGGGGCTTTCGGGGAGCGGGGGTGCCTATTGGAGTCAGTAGGGGAGCTGGCTCCCTGGGTTGGCTTCCCAGTCATTTGCTCCCCATCCCCGGACTCCTCCCTCTGCCTGCTCCATCACGCCGCCACACATGTAGGTCATGAGGGAGGGGGCGTTACTGGAGGTTGCCACTTTCTGGTGACGCCCCTCTCCCCAATTTTATTTTGCATCTTAGACACTTTCACTTCAAACATTTTTCACATCACACACTCATATAGGCCATGGTAGGGGGGGGGGGTGGGGGGAAGACATCTGGGAGGGGGCTTATGTTGTGTGGGCCTCACCTCGGACGGCTCCCTTCACCTCCTCTCCCACTTAGACATTGAGGGTTCTGGGCAGTCACACGGAGGGGGTGCGCTGGCAACAGCTTCCTTCCGAAAGGGGGGTGGGCTGTGCCGTGCATCCCCTTCGGCGCTCCCAGTTTTTAAACGCACTTGAGAACAACATGCAACAACACAACATTTGAGCAGGCGTAGGGAGGGTCGGGGTCTTCTGCACACCCCCGTTCTCCGATGGAGGCAAGGAGTCTGGGGCCTGGAGGAGGTGCGGGCCACTGTGTCCGGGGTCTTGGCGGGGGGCTGCGGTGTGCAGTCAGCGGCCTGCCAGGTCTGGGGCTGATGCCTCCGCTCCCCCCAGGGGACGGGGGGCAGGGATGGCAAGGGCAAGGTGGGGGGAGGGAGTGGGTTTATTAGGTATTTAGGGGGAGGGGGGGGCTCTGGCCGGGTGGCTCGTGCGGGTCGTGTTGGCCCGCCCTCTTGGGGGGGCCCGGTCCGGGGGACGTCTGGTCGGGGGCCGGGGCCGGGGGTCGGGCACAAGCAGTCGTATAGTCGATTTGGGGTGACCCTCCCCCCTTTGGTCAGTGTTGGATGTGAGTGTTATGTGGGAATGTGTGTACAGCGTCTTTTTTTTTTTTTTTTTTTTTTTTTTTTTTTTGTGTGTGTGGCGAGTGGGGCACAAGGGAGGGATGGGGTGAATGAGTTTTTTATTTTTTTTTTTTTTATTTTTTTTTTTATTTTTTTTTTTTTATTTTTTTTTTTCCCAGGTATGGGTGTGGTCCGCTCCCTCTCCCAAGAACATCTCAAGTCTCCGATAGGTGCGGAGCCCATCCCCCCACGTCCTGCCCTCCTCCACTTCGTTGGCGGGCGCCTTGGCCCCCTGGCGCATTGGTTGGCTTCGGGTTTGGGGCGGGTTCCCGGGCGTGCGCCGGCCCGCTCCTGGCGGCCTCTTCGCGGGGCCTGGCCCCCCGGGGGGCGGCCGGGGCCCTCGTCGCGGGGGCGGGGCGCCCCTGGGGCCTCTGGCCCTCAGGGCCCATGGCCGGGACCACTTCAGCGGGGCTGGCTGCCGGCGGAGCCCACGGGCTCGTCTCCGCGGCTCTTGAGGGCGTCGGCATTGCGGTGGCTGGGGGATTTCCTCGGGGTCGTCTCTGCTCCTTCCTTGGGGGGGGGGTTGCAGATATCCTGTGTCGGCCCCTCCTGGGCGACCTGCTTTAGGGACCCCTTTGGGAGTCCGGGGCTACGGGTCCCCTGACGCCTGCCTCTGTGCTCGGGGAAGGTGGGTCTTTGGTTCTCCACAATCACTATCAAGCTATTTCTGGATAATCTTCACCTAAACTAGTGCACTTTCACATCTCCCACTGGTGCTGGGTCCCAGGTATTAAGTGTTCACTTATATACAGTAATCTTATAATTTATTTATTTATTTATTTATGTTGTGTCACTTTCTTTTTTCAAATATCACATTACACATGTCAGCTTACATAATAATATATATGATTTAGCAATGGCATCTAGGTGTTATTCGAGTGTATCTGTTGCTTTATGTCTATTGGTTGTGCTGTTCTTTTTGTGTCTCTTTCCAGGTGATGGAGCAGACAGAGGACATTTTATCATTCTCTTCCTTTTATCTCCTCTTTCTTTCACCTCTACTCTTTTTCTTTTCTTTCACTTTTTGTTCTTCCTTTACTCTCCCATTGTCATGTCCATATAATTTGAAATTCTCCTTGCAGGAATCATAATAAAGCTATTTAAAAGCATAAATCAAGTGGAGCACTATGGCGAAAGCTGTTTGCTCCACTTGTAAAAGCAAAATCTGTCGAGCTCCATCTGGCATTGAGATATCAATTCCTATTGCCATAGTGCTAGACAGGACACTGGGAAAAAAAAAAAAAAAAAAAAAAAAAAAAAAAAAAAAAAAAAAAAAAAAAAAATTTTGAGACTACAAACAGATGGAGTTTGATTAATTTGTATTGTATATTTCAGTGCCTGATCATATAACCACGCCCGCCGACAGTGGGGGACAAACGGGTCAGTTGTCCCGGGCCCAGGACAGCCAGGGTTGAAAATATCCAGTATAAAATACAGAGATTTCGAGGGCATGAAGTATACAGTTAAGTTGACTTTTTTTTTTGTGCGTGTGTGGTGGCGGCAGGTGTAGAGGGGGGGCCCAAAAAGTCTGCGATGTCCCAGGCCCTAGCAAAGCTGTCAGCTGGCCTGCATATAACCACCCTCATTCCATTCAATAATCCAAGGTAAATGAATGCATATTCAATAACTTTTAAAAGAAAAACACTGAAAGATTTTAAAGTAGTCAAAGCTCACCTGAAATAATTCCAAAGATTATGTAGCTTATGATGAATGTGTCCATCTATTTGTGTATTCTCATATAAAAAGCAAAAGAAATAAAAGATAGCTGTCTGTCTTTGTCCAGCGATTTTTGATTTGCTAATAAATGGTTGCTTCAGGATTTAAGGGTAAAATAAGGAAGTAACTTTTCTTCTCTGAATGGTATGAGGTTCATCCACTTCCCTTTGTAGATCAGTAACCAATCCTTTGACTGTTTACAAAGTTCCATAGATACAAAATACAATTTCAAAAACATTTAGTTTTAGAAATTTCTTTAAGTGTCTAAAAAACACACAAGACTACCATTCTTCTTAAATGACAAGTTTAATACAAGCACAGATTAATCTTAATCTAGGGGAGCAGTCATTTAGTTTCTGTAGACTTTGGACTCAGCTGTTAGTTCCTCCAGAGCTAAAATACCATCAAGTCATAAAACGTCAGACAAATAAAATCATAAAAGCTGCATGTGGATGCCGCTAATAAACAGGTCAAAAGCACATTAAGAAAAACAATTCACTTTTCCTTTAGGTAATGTCAAGAAGAGGGCAGCACATAATCAGTACTATAACATTGCATTCAGATATCAAATTCTTGGTGCAATTTTCATCTAAGTGACTTATAACAGTGAAATGTCTCCCAGTTTTGTTCGGTAACAACGCTCTTTCACCACTGAGAGAAGATCTTTGACAGTATATGATCATGGGTTCCTTGCTAGTGCCATGCATTTATTGCCATTTCCTGGATCCTGAAAGGTCGAGTTTAATTAAATGTGATAAAAGCAAAATTGCAAACTAAACCTCTTGTCTGTTTTCTGTACCTGTTTTACGAGAAAGAAATTCAGATTTCCAAGTGAAGCTTCGGTTTTGTGCAGAATATCTACACACTGGCTCAGGGAATGACAGAAATGTCCAAGTCCTGTCTGCTTTATCCTGTGCCTCTCTGAATTTAGTTTTCAGTTCATTGCTGCACTGCATCTCAACTGGACACTTTCTGCATATCAGCTAAGAAGGGGTCTAGAAACAGCTGGAATGTATCACAGCATGCCTTGAAGTGTGCAAATCTTTTAAAAGTTCTAAAACTCAAAATCTGTTAACCTTACATTTAAATCTTACATTTAAAACAATATTATTAATTAAATTTAACCAAGATTACTAAGACTGATTATTTTAGAACTCTGCAGGAAGTCTTGCCATTAGACTCTTATCTATATGTCCAGTGTATTTGTCTTCTTCTGTTGCGCTTTCCCTTTCAGGGGTCGCCACAGCGAATCATCTGTTTCCATCTAATCCTCTTTGTTGTATTTTCTTATCTCACTTGTCCACAGATGGTCAGAATCCCAATGACCCTTATTATCAAGTAGTATTCAACACGTCTGAGGAATTTGCTTTGGTGATAAGGTGCCTCACATAAACAAGCATACAGTTGACATTGTAAATGTGGAAATATATAATATGGAATAAACAACAAATACAAGATGTCTCAGAATGATATAAGACAAACAAGAAAAAACATAATTATTTGCAGAGGAAGAACAACTTAGCAGATATTTACGTATTGACTTGTGCATTATTACACTTACCTATCTATTTCCACATATTCATACACCACTCAAAGTGCTTTTGTAAAACTTAAAACCTTGACCAAAGGAAACAAATAGGGGTAAACTCCAAAAGCATGAATTCAGCAACAGAGCCATGTTTACGCTTTCTTCCTTTTGTCTCTTTCTCAGCCGATCATCTGCGTGACAAGGAAAAAACAAAAAACATTATTGCAATCTGCTCAACTGCATACCATCATGTCTTATAAGATGCTGTTTAACGTTTGAGTCTTTAGAATGTAAAGTAACAAAGCTGTATTAAAGTGAACTATTTCTTTTTTAACAGAATCCTAATCATGAAATCAGAACTCACCTTTAAATTGCAAAACGTGGTTGCTTTTATTCCCTGTCTATGTCCTCATACACAGGTTCTTGTTCTTTATTCCTCTCTACACCTATAACTGTGTCATAACTATTATCCTCTTCATTATTCCTCTTCTTTCCCGACATGTTTACAGACACCTTTTCTTTTTCTAGGAAGGAAAATATTTAAAAATATTTTTAAATTTTCAGGATAGGTCTGAAAGCATCATTTTCTTAAAATTATTTTGTTCTTTTGTAAATTATACAAATTCCCTGATGTATATTATTTTTTAAATGCTATTAGTTACTAGGAAATGAAGAAAAACTCAGAGATGTTTAGGTTGAAGTATCAACATACTAACCTGTTTTGGCTGAATGTGGTTTATCCTTCAGATTTCTTCTAAAAGTTGGAGGAAATCAACAATGTTGAAACATGTTAAACAACCTGCACTTTATGATTATTTTCATGTTAAAGAGTTTTGAAAGCTTAAAGTATACATCACAAAATTATTACCAGGTTGGATTAATTGGATGTAAAAGAGAAATATATCAAATTAACTTTTATTACATATGATTAACTGAAAAAGAAAACTTCTGTGATTTCCATCAGGGTTCAGCATGCCTTGTAAAGAGGAATTTGTAGATCGTCACATGAAGAAACATACGTTCTTTTATAGACAAAGCAGACTCCAGCAGCTCCTGCAGCAATAACTACTAAACATGCAATTACTATTCCAGCAATGACACCTCCTGAGAGTTTATTATTTTCTGAAATAAAAACAGAAGATGCACAAAAGCAGTTTATATGTAAACAAATGCAGTTTATGTTTTTCAACTAATACATGTGTATTTTAGGTATTTAGTTATTTCTTGTTACTTAAATTTTAGCAATATATCAAAACAACATAGGAAGCTATAAATACATAAAGGCCCTCTGCTGTAGGGGCTTTACAAGGGTTCTCTATATTTGGTTCATATCTTGTAGTTTTATTTTATTTTCTATCAGTCCAAAAAGGGAATTTTCTTTTATTTTATGTTTGTGTTAATACATAGTTCTTTCTTGCAGCTATTTGTGCAGTGGCACAAATACAAAATGCAAAACATGATAGTAAGGGTAAAAATGGGTTCTTTCTGTCTTTTGTATTATGATTTAGTATTTATAATAATTTTGCACAGAGGGCATAACATATAAATTCTTACACCTACCGAGTACAGAGACAGCTGAGGCCTGGGATGTTTGAAATTTCCGAGTTTTGTTGTTAAAGGCCCGACAGCTGTAGTTTCCCCTCTGGCTGATCTGAATGTTCTTCAGGTTTAGTTCTGGTCCAGTATCAGGCAGCGGGTTTCCATTTAGAGACCATGTAAATTCAGCAGAAGGTCTCGACTCAGCTAAACAACCCAGAGTAATGTCTGATCCTTCTTCATGATGTTCCTTTGATGGAGAAACTTTTAGCGTTGTATTTTCTGGACCATCTGTGAGTAGAAGACACCACAAAAAAAGACGCGTAACACCAACTGATAAAATTAAACTTTCTTTTTAGCTGAACAATGATATCTGAATAATATCTTAAATATACACAAATGAAAGTGAATTTTAGAAGAAAACAATACATTGGTTCCATGTAATTACAATTTTTAATGAAATATAGAATAATGCATATTAAATATACTAGTAGTGCAACTGACTGTGGATATTTTTTTTAAAAAACTATCCTTTAATCATTTTAAAACAAATAATAATCTCTCAGTAAGATGTGACAATGAGCCAAACTCTGATGAGCATCTATGTTGACAACTCACAGCTGATGAAGATGTTCACTGGAGAACTTCTACCATTAGAGACAGCATTTTGCACATGGCAGCTGTATAGACCGTGGTCATAGCGGGTCACTTTGAATATAGTCAGAGTTGATCCTCCATCACTGATCTGAATTCTGTTGCTGGCTTTAGCTTCATAGCTGCTTTTCATCCATAGGAAGGAGAGCGATGATCCAGAGGCTGAGCAGAAGAGACTGATAGAACTGCTGAACTCAACCAAGTCTGCACTTTGTGGAGTTACTGTCACACTGGAGACTGGTTCTGAGGGTGGAAAACAAAATGTTATACAGTTTATAATTGTAAATTGAAGAAAGAATAAGTGTCGGTACTCCCCTTAATGTCAAAAATGGGACAGAAATATGGGCAATATTTTATATAGCGGTATTAATCTATTCAGTAATAGCTTTATTGTACAGAAATTGAAAAGAACAAAAGAATAAAGCACGTTAGAAATCAAATCTATGTGAGCCAAATTCAAAGTGTCATGAAGCCACTTTTATTAACTTCTGGCCTCATGGTGTCACGCTATCTGCTTTTGTTTAGATTTTTTGGGGTGGTAGCTGTTACCTCCTCTCACTCTGCTCCACTCATCACAATCTGCAACACCTGCTGCTCAGTAATCAGCTTCCCGTTGTTTCACCTGAGACTCCACCTATTTATACCTGCCTCCCACAACCAGGCCGTTTCTCAATTCACGAGAACGCGAGTACGGACTCGCGTTCTCGTTAAGTCCGGTCTTGGCGAGAACACAGGAAGATCGGACAGAAGCGTACTTGTGACGTCATGAGACGCACAGTTCTTTAGCATTTCTTTAACATTCAAAACTATTTATATACTACACCACAATAAATCTTATTGATTTTTTTTTAAAACAACATTTTTAATTTCTAAAAAGCCTAAAAATGATCTTGCCGCAGTGCATTCTGGGCAAGTGGTCAGTCTGAAGAACGCACAAGTCTGCTCTGATGCATGCTCGATAAAGAGGGCGGGGCGAGAACAACATCCGGGGAATTCGACGCGTTCTCGGTTTGGCTTTCTCGGCAATCGGAACAGTACTCGGGCTGAGGCTGATGACGTGTCACGAGCACACGAGACCGCTCAAGAACGCATATTGAGAAACGGCCCCAGTCTCTGCCAGATGGTCTTTCTGACTGCAAGAATTTTCCCTTGTGCTTTCGTGCTCAGCTTTCTAAACCAGTGTTCCTGTATGCAGCCCACCCTCACTGGATTGTCTCTCCAGTGCCTGCATGCATCACCTTCTTGTCTTCATTCCTCTGTTCGCTCTGGCCTCTCTGGGGATTCATCGGGTGCTATTCTGGTCATGACCTGGACTGACTTCAGTTTCTGGATTCCTGGTCAAACCTGCCTCAGTCACTATTATCTGGTCGGGCCGTCTCAGTCAGCTCCTCCCATCAGCCAACACCAGCCTGTCCTGCCATCACCTCTTTTGGTCTGTTACCAAAAGACCAAAAGAGGTTGGTCTTTTGCAGCTATGGAGTATCAAGATATATATTACTGCCCAACAAAGCTTGATACTCCACATTACTCCAAACTTTTTGAATTGAGAAAGCCTTCTGGATAGGAAGCGAAACGTCTTCAAACTACGGAAAACAAGTCCAGTTGCTTTTTTTTTCATTGGAATAACCATGACCTGGATGACTGACAATCTTCACCAGCAAGAAGGTGAGATTTATAATTTAAATTGGAAGCATGTGCTCACCATCAACAGCATCCCTGAAAACGAACAGCGGTGGAGAAGCGCCATATCTACTTGTGATTGATGAATGTCTGAAGGGAGTTGTAGGCGACTCGTCTTTGGCGGTTTATGACTGAAATATTTTGTGAAAAAGCCTATAGACTATTAACCCACAACCAAAAAAAATCATGGTTACTTAATTAAAGTCTAGAATAATTGATGGCCTGTTTTAAAATAGAGGCATTAAATGTATGGGTATAAATTGCTGCATGATTTTGACTAAGGAGCCCCAATAACAGCATGATTATGATAATAGTGGCAGAATGAGTTAATGAGAACAAAATAGATCCTTTGTATTATTGAGCAATAAACTTGTAAATTTATAGAAATATTTTATGTTTGTGTATTGCTTAGTTTCCTCACAAAATATTTCCATTTATTATAGGGTATTACCGTTTTATATCATAGATGATAAAGGACACAAAATGTATTTTCTACACCTACCAAGTACAGAGATAATTGAAGGCTGGGATGTTTGATCTCTCCGGGTTTTGTTGTTAAAGGCCTGGCAGCTGTAGTTTCCACTCTGGCTGATCTGAATGTTCTTCAGCTTTAGTTCTGGTCCAGTATCAGGCAGCGGGTCTCCATTTAGAAACCATGTAAATTCAGCAGAAGGTCTCGACTCAGCTGAGCAAGCCAGAGTAATGTCTGACCCTTCTACATAATGTTCCTTTGATGGAGAAACGTTTAGCGTTGTATTTTCTGGACCATCTGAGAGTACAAGAAACCAGAAATAAGTCATGTAACACCAACTGATAAAATAAAATAATTTAAGTTGAGCAATCTTATCATGATTCATTTCTATTTATAAGTATACAAAACTATACAATAAATGCAAATTTTAGAAGAAATACATTGGATCAATTTATTTTTTCTAATGGAATCTAGAAGTATGCATATTAATTATGCTGGATTGATCGTTTATAAAATTATCCATAAATCATTCTGTAAATATCTTCTCAATCAGATGTGGTAATGAACTAAACTCTGATGAGCATCTATGTTGACAACTCACAACTGATGAAGATGTTCACTGGAGGACTTCTACCATCAGAGGAAGGATTTAGCACATGGCAGTGATATAGACCGTGGTCATAGCGCGTCACATTGATTATAGTCAGAGTTGATCCTCCCTCAGTCGTTTTGATCTGAACTCTGTCGCTGGCTGTAACCTCAGAGCTGCTGTTCATCCAGAGGAAGGAGAGAGACGATCCAGAGGAGGAGCAAGACAGACTGACAGAACCACTGAACTCAACCAAGTCTGCACTTTGTGGAGTTACTGTTACACCGGAAACTGGTTCTGAGGGTAGAAAACACAAGTTTATAAGTTTATAATTACACACCACCACAACCAAAAATAAAAAGAACAAGAAAACAAAACATAGCACCATCAATTGTATTTTGAATGATTATGAACACAGCTTAAGAACAACTCATCAGTTTTACATTTTCATGCTCACAGTTTTCTTAGTGTGAATAATTAGATTTAGCCTTCCTAATAGTATTTCCATGTGGGTTTGTAATTGTGGTAATGTGACTTCCTTTTCCTTTGAGTTAATTTCATGTCTCTTACTTTGTTGATTTGGATTTGCTTGTTATATTTTTAATTTATTTGCTTTTTTTTATTAGACTTGATTTGGATTAAATTCTTGGTTTGTTGTGTTGCATATTTTTCTGATTTTGTTTTGGTTTTGAAGTAACATTACCACTCATACCGGAAGATGCCCACTGCAGATCACAGGTGTTCTCCATTAGCTAAGCAGCATGCAAACAGGGAAGCAGGTAATAAAGAGGTAACTGTGCAGTTGAAGACGGAGCAGGACATATCACAGGTGTAGGAGTGGCAGGGCGGCGGGACTGGAGGACTGGTTGCCGCGGAGATTCGTCCAACTGGTCGCCGTCGAGGAACGGACGACCGGGTGTTGGAGTACGAGTGGCTGGATTGCCACAGAGATTCGCTCGCGGCCGTGGAGGATCAGTCGGCTGGCGACGGGAAGGACTGAGTGCTGGAGAGGACCGCGCCCCCCTTTGGGCTAGCTAAGAGTCCATTCTTCCTTATAAAGACTTATCCATTGACTCTTCTGCTCATTACTGCCCTACATTTTTTTTTAGTGACTCATCTTTTTTTAGTAAATTATTGTTAACTTTTATCAGCTCATCTTTTTTTTTTTTTTTTTTTTTTTAACAAACTGCCCACAATCCCTGCAGTTTCTATGTATTATATCTAATACTCGGGTCCCACACAATAATCATTATTCACAAGAAAAAAAAAAAGCAAGGTTTCCTACTTGATTCTCTGCTTAGTCTGATAAGTTCAATTCAAGTTATAACATGTCTGATGTAGTTTTCAACAAAATGTTAGCGTTTTTGTTCGTTTTGCCTTTGGACTTTTTTGGACTTATTAACCTGTCACCTCTAAGCAACCAGTCTATCCAATCAGCTCTGCCCCCGAGTCAATTAGTCCACATCCACTCCACCTGCTGCCAGTAATTACATTCAACTTTGGCCACCTGTTCACCTGCTCATATACCTGCCTCAGCCAACTCATCCCTGCCAGAACGGTTCCTTTCTTCTCTTCGCATCCAGTTTGATGTGCCATGTCTCCACCAGATCCTGTGTGCTGAGCCAGTTGGACTTTTCTGATAAAGATTGCCTGTGTCTGCATGCTGCAGTTCTGCCTGTTTCTCTGTGAGTTCAAGCTGCTTGCTCTGCCCTGTTTGGATCTGTCACTGCCTACATCTTCTGGTCCTCTACTCATCCCTGCCTACCTTCAGCCATAACTCATCTGCCAAGTCTGTTTCTGCTTGTCTGCCTTACCTGCCGTTATTCATTCTTTCAATAAACCTTTTAAAAGTACATAACTCACCGTCTGGCTGAATATAGGGTTCATCAGCAGTAACCATTACACTGTCTTTGTTTTAACTATGACCTGACAATTATTTTGCATTTATCTCTTTTATTTAATTTAATTATGCTGAATTTCTGTCTTTAACATTCATGAAAGCAAAAATAGTTGTGTAAGCAGTCTTACTTGGAGAAATGAAATTCCTTTTCCATCAGCTCATCTCCTAAAATTGTGATTTGTGCAAACAGCAGCACTTAACCAGCCTTTGTTCCTCATATCATTTTTATTGGAAACTATTTTCAATCTTAATAATTACCCTACACCAGCGGCTCCCAAACTTTTTAGCCGCACACCCCATCCTGTGTCCCATCTGGGTCGACGCAACACCAGTATTCATAAAAAAAAAATGCAACAAGCATTTTATAGCCATATTAAAGGCGGCATGTTTAATCATGCTCAAATGACCAGAACACGCATAACAAAAAAAAAAGTTGCAGGTACAATAGTACAACAATCATAACAAAGGTTATAGAAATAAAATTAGAACACAAATTTATTTCATTTGCAATTAAAATTGCACACAACATCCACAACAGGATCCTGAGGATTTTCAGGCGCATCGGTGGCTCAGCCTGGAGCCAGAGAAAGAAGAAGACGCTGAGATTGGTCAAACCTCCACAGACAACCTGTGTCTGTAGCAGAGACCATCCAGGTGGATTCACCGACTAAACTCTGATAATCTACCTGTGTGTAGCTGGTTTAATGTACCAGCTTCTAAATCTGACTCACAGTTTTACACCGGAAAATACAAACATGAGGAAGTTTCATTTTATTTGTGTCCGATGACGAGAAAAAGAGAGAGAGAGAGAGAACTTTGGTGGAGCCACACAGAACAATAACAGAGCACCGGCCGCGATAAAGCTGTTATTAATCAAGAAGATAAAGTTATTTCCTGATGGTTTCACAGCGGTTTCCTTCAGCAGGTAAACACGCCCAAAGCAACACACCTCAGCTCCCCGCAATCCCACCACCGGTTGCTGGTTTCCCTGTTTGGGTCTGAATACACGCTAAAACTGCATCTTTTAAATGAACTGCACCTGAATGATTCGCAATAAAAAGTACTACAGCTCTGTGAGTGACCATAGTCAAGAAACCGCGTCTACCACCAATTTTTCCCCCCAGCTGCAGCGGTGTGGGCGTGACATGCGCATCAGTGTTTGGCACAGGTTCAGATTCACAGCACCATGGGCAACGGCATTTGTAGACACTGTGTGATCGCTACAGAGACCAAGTCACTGAATTTAATCTTGTAAATAAAACTTTCAGCCCATATAAAATTTTCCCTCTGCTGGTGTAAACGACGTAAACTCAGGAGAGAGAGAAATTTTCTTCTATATCTCATCTTAAAATGATGTACAGAATAAGATTTCTTCTAAATAAATACATTTTCATGTTAATATATTTTTATTTAAATTTACAGTTTTTTATTTTAATTTTTACAAAGGAAATGTTTATTTAAACGTCTTTGGTGTGGGGAAAAAACACTGTCAGACTGGCACGATTAGTGCGCTGTGCGCGAGGAATAAACAGTGGAAAAAATGCATAAATAAAGAGCGCAACGGGCTCCTTTAGAGGGAACAGGAGGAATGACGGATCTGAGCTGAAGCCCCCCATGTTACAAGTTCCTTAAAATGACCCTTAAAGGTGCACACCTAAATTACATGTAATGTAATTTTGCAAACCTGAATTCAAGCGCAAGGCAGCACGCCTGTTTATAGGAACGAAACTTATAAACAGACTAAGTGGCTTTTTAGACTGCATCTGGTTAGCAGAACGGTTTTCTGATCCAGCGTGCAGCCAACACTGGTTCTGAATGAAGGATTTATCTGGCAGCCGCTCTCCTCCCTTGCCTACTGCGTACACAGTACCGGACCGTACCGGCGTGCTTTCCTCACTGGTTAAGACCAAAATTATTTATAACTCTGATCATTCTTCCTGCTCCTCTGTTAACATGAACTGCAGCAGGAATGATTACTGATGGCCACAAGCTGTGAAAGAAGCTGAAACAGCTCCGTAGAAGGCGCAGTTTATTCTGAGCTCTGGATGGACAGAGCTGTGAATGGATCATCCGCAGCCCATATGGGCTTTGTTTTTTTTTATGCGTGAAAAATGCCATGTGTTGCGCGTGAGCGTGTGAATTCAGTGAAATGCGTGAAAGTTGTCACACGGTCTGCTTATTACCACTCGGTGTTTAATTGCAAGGAATCACAGGATGTCATTATAGTTCCTTCCAAGGTTTAGATAAAATTAAATCAAGTCTATGTTCCCATTGTTTCTTGAATGTATGCTACACCACCATAAAGGAGCTCCCTCACAAATAACTTGTGGCCATGACTTATCTATCTCGTTCCCACACATTAGTAACGTGTGGCCTTGTACATCTTGTAAACCTTTTTTTTTTCTGTCCATGTCACCAGACTTGCTCCGTACAAAGGCAAAATAAACAAAAACCTAAATTATGACATGGTGTAGAAGTACCTGCCACAAATGCCGACTAAATTTTTTTTTTAAATGATATGAATGTCAAAGGATCAGAGGTCACTGAATAATAAAGAAACCCTCGATGTAAACTACAAAAAACTAAATGTATACAAAGACTTACAAAAAATCTACAAATATTACAATTTTAGTACAAATTTACATCAGAATAAGAATTTGATGAATGCATAAAAGTTATGCTACTTCTTGCGCTTGTTCTACAAATACAACATGTCCACAAAACATACCATATGTAAAATTGTGAGTGATAAAAGGAAATACTTTTGGTTAGATTTTAACATCTGCTCACCATATAAGTCCAGTCTGGTGGATCCTATTTGTGTGTTTTCTCCAACTGGTAAAATGCTAACTCTGTAATCCCCACTGTCACTGAGTGCCAGGTTCCTTAGCTCTAGAGATCCAGTAGATGTGAAGAGGGTGATCCTGCCTTCATACTCTGGTCCAGTATTGTTTTGAGTGGGCAGCCAGGTTATAATTGACCTCTCATTATGATTAAAATTCCAAACCACCATCAAAAATGGTTCTTCTGTTGGAGGCCTATTTGTTCTGAACATCACTGTCCCTCCAACAGATGCATTCAGAGGACCATCTTCCAACAAACCATATCCTTCAGATAAACCTGTGGAGAACAGAACATTTTCAAAATTAAAGTTTTAAAGTACCCAGGTCGTTTTATTAGCTCTTATATTAAAAGTATTTTATGCAATCATCCTTAGATGGCACCTTCCCTAATTATAAGAAGGATTTATTTTAGAGATGTCCCAATCAGATTCCAAAAAAGCTGATCACAGCATTTCTTAGTACTTGGTATCAGCATAGCTGACTGCACTCATCTCCCTATACCTGTCCACATTAATTGCATTGATTAGTTCACATCTTTCTCATATATTTGATGGGTAGTGCTAATGTGGCCCGGCGGTAAATCAGTTTTTGGACTTAAAGGAGCTATATCTTAGTAGTTAAAATCCAAACAAGACATACACAATGCCTTTGACGGAGACCAGCCATCTATTCAATGGTGCATTGTTGCTGTGAAACTCAACTGAATTTTTACTTCCACAGGATAGGTATATGATGTTGTATTCTGTGTCTGGCTTCCATGTTTACAGGCTGCTGCTCTTTTACCAAAACAAAATACCAAATGCTGCGTTCTGTTTTGGGAACTCTGGGAACTGTCATATGATTGGCTGAGGAAGCAGTAAGTAAACACAGGCTACACTATGAACAGAAGTAGTTCAAGACTGTACCTCTAGGTTTGAAAGCAGAAAAACTTGACTAAGACATTGTTGATGGAGAGAACCGATTGTTTACAGGGAATGCTACTTCCATTTCGGGTTGGGAAATGAGAATGATTCAGGTTGATTTTACAGTAAATATTTTACTTATAGCTCCTTTAAGCTTTTGAATCAAAACCGGTATTTCTCATTCTGTTCCTTTAACGTACTAAATAAAGCAGGTGCAAAAAGGACATAGGATGCAGGTGCAAAAAGGAACATAAACATTAAGTCAAATTAGCTTGAAAAAGAGTGAGAAAAAGACAAACTTATTTACTCTCACTCCCTAGTCATAAATAAATGATATAGTTGCTCTTATAACTTAATTAATAATTAATAAACCTTCTCTGCATTATACAGGGCAGTATATACAGGTATACACAGCAGACAGTCTAAATATGAAGTCAATCAGTTGGCTAGACTGGTAAACACACTTCCTGAGAAACGCAAGCATGCAAGATAGTTTTTAGTGTCTGCTAAGAATCGTACCGAGTTATGAAAGACAGTCCTTTTAAAACGATAAAATTTACTGTGTTGTTGCATAAATTAATCACTCACAGCTTTGATGATACATTCATTCCTGCATCAAATTATGTGCAGTATTCTTAAACCTTCACATATAAAAAAAAATATGTATATCTATATATCTATACATATATATATATATATATATCTATATATATATATATATATATATATATATATATATATATATATATATATCAAATTTATATTTTATACATTATTTCTTACTGATATGTCAGTTCAATTTTGATTCAATTAAATGGGGAGGTCTGATTAATTTGTGTTGTAATTTTCAGTGCTTGATCATATAACCGCCCTCATTCTATTTAATAATAATTACAGAATTTTCAATAATTTTTTAAAGTAGTCAAAGCTCACCTGAAATAATTCCAAAGAATATGTAGCTTATAATGAATGCGTCCATCTATTCTTGTATTCTCATATAAAAGGCATAAGGACAAAAAGAGGAAAGCTTTCTGTTTTGTCCAGCGCCTTTTGATTTACTAGTAAATGGTTGCTTCAGGATTTAAGGGTAAAATAAGGAAGTAACTTTGCATCTCTGAATGGTATAAGGTTCATCCACTACCCTTTGTAAATCATTAACCAGTCCTTTGACTGTTTACAAAGTTCCATAGATACAAAACACCATTTCTAAAACCTTTGATTTTAGAGATTTCTTTAAGTGTCTAAAAAATACACAAGGCTACCATGCTTCTTAAGTGACAGCATTTTCTTATAACCACATTGAGTCTCATTCTACTAAAAGGGCAATTGAGCCAATTTCTGATGATAAACAGCACTCAAATTAAGGCAATGGAAAACTAGGTGATTCTCAGATATGAAAAATTTAAATTGTAATTTACTGTCACATTATTGAGTTGTTTGGTTATGTTTTTCATTTTGGGTTATTGTTTTTCTGTATTTCTGTTATGTTCTACAGGTTGTCTCATAATTCAATGTTATCTGTTTGTTATTGTTAATGGTTTTTCTGTTTAGATTACCTTCTAGTTTCCACATCATTCTGTTTTCCATATACCTGGAGTTATTTCTGTGTTGCTCCTGTCATGTTTTGTTTTCATGTGTTAGATTACTCTGATTATTTCTGTTCCCCTCTTTCATGTTTTGTTTCCACCCTGACACCTTTATCAGTGTCGTTCAGTCATTCAGTCCAATCGTGTAAGTCAGGGGTTCTCAAAAATGTTTCAGCCGCACACCCCCTTCCGTGTCCCACCGGGTTGACGCACCCACAGTCTTCAAAAAAATAAAAATAAAATGTATATATATATATATATATATATATATATATATATATATATATATATATATATATATATATATATATATATATATATATTAACAATAACAAACAGATAACATTGAATTATGAGACAACCTGTAGAAAATAACAGAAATACAGAAAAACATATATATATATATATATATATATATATATATATATATATATATATATATATATATATATATATACATTTTATTTTTATTTTTTTGAAGACTGTGGGTGCGTCAGGGGTTCTCAAAAATGTTTCAGCCGCACACCCCCTTCCGTGTCCCACCGGGTTGACGCACCCACAGTCTTCAAAAAAATAAAAATAAAATGTATATATACATATACATACATACATATACATATATATATATATATATATATATATATATATATATATATATATATATATACATATATACATACATACATACATACATACATACATATATATATATATATATATATATGTATACAGTTGCAATTACAGCTCAAACGTCATAACAAACGTTATATAAATAAAATTAGAACATAATTTCAATTAAATTGCAATAAAGTTACACACAACATCCACAGCAGAAGCCAGAGAACATAGGTCACACCTCAACAACCTGAAACGTCTCTGAAGCAGGTGGAGTCTCAGGCTAAACTCTGATGATCTACCTGTGCGTGTTCTCACTTTATTTATTTCATGTATCAGCTTCTTTGTCTGAGTCTGACTCACAATTTACGCCGCAAAATGCAAACATGAAGGAGTTTGATTTGAATTGTGTCCGACGACAAGGGAGTCAGCAAGCTACACTTTGGTAGAGCAGCACAGAGTAACAATTAAGGGTGTGCAAAATAATCGTCATGACGATGGATCGCGATTCTAATTTTCACAATCTACTGCATTGATTCTTAATGGCAAGTATCGATTATTAATTTTTTATATTTTTAATTTTTTCCCCCCAGTGTCCTCTATAGCAATGTGGCAATAAGAATTGCTGTCTTAATGCCATTTAGAGCTCAACAGATTCCACTTTCACAAGTGGAGCAATTCATTTTAAAAAATGTATAGACCGGTTCACGCGTGACGTCACGAGCTACAGCCGCGCTACATCTGGGTCACGCTGGTAGGCAAAAACAGGGTGAATTAGAGTGTACTTTTAGTTAGTTTATTTTTGGAATCTAAACAATGCCTACGACTTGTTGTGCTCCCGGTTGCACACAGAGGCATTCCAATTCGTTGGATGTAGGTTTCTGTCGTTTACCGAAGGAGGAAGGACGAAGAAAGAGGAAAGAAATGGATACTTTCAATGAAAAGGATGCAGGCAGACAATCCCAATCGACTGTGGGAGCCATCATACCAGGACAGAATTCGCAGTCTACACTTCATCTCCGGTAAATACAACTTAATTTTGCACTAGTCATTGTTCTACTTAAATAATTATATGAATAAAAAATAGGATATATACTTAAGTCAAGACGTAAACGTTCGTTTCGTAATAATACACGTACATGTACAATGTATGCAAACCCTCTGGCATGAGTCTGTGCAAAGGATTAATAAGACAAAAACACCAAAAATAATCCTTTGTGAACAATGTTTTTTTTAACCTACCAGTGGCGAGTCTTCCTCTTTGCTGAGGCGCTGTCTCTGTCCGACTCCGCTTTTGTATGTTACACAAACATGTCTAAACATGTCCCGATATGAAATAATTGTAGCCATCCAGTGGTTTCAGGGGCTTTCATGCCCTCTCGTGTGTACTGGCCTGCGTGTTTATAAGGCAGCTGTATATGTCGCGGTACGGAACACTTGGCCAGCATTTCAGAAACTCGCTCCGTCCCTTCAGGCTTTTGCTGTATGGATCTTGCAATCTGATACCATCAACCATCAACTTACTCTTAAAACGATCTTGTGATACGTTATCTAAAGAACAAAAATACTTTGAGAACTCGTCGTTTCCTTTGTTTCTGTCCGCCACTGTGTTCTCCTTTTGCCTACCAGTCAAGCGCGCATGCGTGAAAAACCCAAATCAAAACAATAACAATGAACTGGGGCCCGTTCTTCGTACGTTGCTTAAAACATCCGAGATCAAATGACACATCCAAGATAATTATATCTGGCTAATCATGATCCGGCTAACTGGGTTCTTCGAACACATCTGTTGTTTATGATTAGTATGGCTGGATTGAGTTATCTGAGATAACTGCGCGTTCATGCGTTTGTTTAAAAGGGGAAATGTATCGATAGTAGAAACATTGATCAGCAACGCTGCTATTGGCTGTTCAGCATGGCCAAAGAACGCCCACAGTTTTTCTTCCAAGCAGAACACGAGCTTTTAATGGAAGGTTATGCCGAATTTGAGTCATTAATTAAAACGACAGGGAACACCTCAAAATCTCTTAAAGCCAGGAGAGAGGGCTAGCAAAAAGTAGCAGACAAATTAATGCGTAAATACTGGCCATGGTAGATGTTTCTATCACTTTCTACAGTATGAATTTTTGCATTTTAATAATTTCACTTTTACTTTGTTCTTTTATATCAGAGCCTCCACGGGACCCACTAGAACATGGGGACAAGTACAAGTGAAATACAAGAATATTCTACAAAATGGTAGCATTTAATTAATATACTTTATTTTAAAAAGGCACTTGTTATGTCAAGAGATCCGTATTTCGGTGTCATTCCTTAGACACGGGAAGTAAAGGACGCGTGCAAACTGGGAATTTTAACAAAAAAATTCTGTATCTAGAAAAAATGAAGTTCTTCCTTGTCCAAGTCATCCACAGTTTACACGGTAAGACTGTATTGCTCCGTGGCTAGATAATCCATCCATAGTTTTTCTAATACAATATACGGCTCGACAGGAAGCAAGCCTTTCAAAGTAAAACTAAACTTCACAATAAAATGGCCTGAACAAATCTTCTTACTGAATATGATAAAAATAAAAAGCAAACCATCATCAAATAACTTAAATATTTTCTATTCATGGCTCTCACACCACTTTTTCCTCTTTAAAAGCCACTGTTAAATGATGTGCTTGTCTGTTTATAACAGCCACCAAGAAAAATCTCTCTACAATTACACTGTCGCGCTGCGCTAAAGGATCCTGTCTATTGCACAATACACGATTAATTCGAAAAACTCTGCAAATTATTCTTGCACCTTCCGCAACAGGTTGCTGTCGTAAAAATGGACATGGCTACGGCAGACTTCTCCATCTCCTCCGCTTATACAGCCGTGATCTAATCTTGTTTACGTGAAATAAGCCTGCTCGCGAGCAGGTTGAAGCTGGCGCACATGTTGCTATGACAACAAGTCCAGGATGAGTTTCGAAGAACCAAACGATCCAAGATCATGTCAAATCGTCAACAATCAAATCCAGCTAACTGAGTAAACGACGTACGAAGAACGGGCCCAAGGTCAGGTATTGCCATGGAAGCGCGCCCATGAGCAGTGCTAATAAGGACCTGGTGTTGTCAGTCAGCCTCATGAGGGAAAATCCATTTTGATTGAGATGGAGGAGAGATGTTTTGGGTTTTGTTTAGGATTTGGAGTATTGTTTAGCTTTGATTTGTTGAATGTAAATGGGTTTTTGTTTTTCCTCTAGAGGTTTGATTTAGTTTGATTGTTCCCTAAATAGAAATTGTAAATGTTGTAAAGGTTTTCACCTCTGTTTTTTTATTAGTTGGTACAGGCTGGTGCTTTAAAAGCTGGGTTGTTTCAATATGGGAGTGTCTGTTTTTTTGTTTGTCCTTCTGCACTGTTGGAAAAAGTGTAATCCCTGCCACTGCATGAAAAGTGAAATTTTTGTCCCCGTAAACTACCGCAGATCTCCCTCATTTTCGGCAGTTAACGACAATTTGCAACCCGCGCTTGTCGCCGTTTGTCAGTGCCACAAATTGTCGGAACCGGACTCTGACGTATGTGGAGAGCGATCAGCTGTACTAATGGCCCTAATTAGCATATGAATGCAGCGAACCCACGCGGCTGGCCAGGTCTGGCTTGAATAACCTACTCAGTATGGAGTGAAACCACTATTTCAAACAAGTAAAATCGCTCCTGATTGGCAGCAAAACCACACGTGGCCAGGCCAGGCTTGACTGTTCTTACTGAGTATTGGATAAAAACAGTACTTTCAAACAAGTAAAATCACTCATGATTGGTTGGCAGATCCCCAATATATATATATATATATATATATATATATATATATATATATATATATATATATATATATATATATATATGTTAGGGGTTAGACAGAACGGACCCACACGCAACCACTCTGAAATAGGTTTCAGGAAAAGGGTTAAACACAACGGGCAATGCGGTAATCCGGGATAGGGAGCGCTGGAACGTGGACGGGGACGCGGAGCGGGAGGATTAACCCAGGTGACCAGGGAGCGACTGACTAAAGAGGCCCAGAGGAGGAAGGCACCGACCGGCGAACACCCAGCCGCGGAGTTGAGGATGAGCCGCAGTGGCAGCGTCCGGGAGGGAAGGATCGGTCGCGGACCCAGCTGGCTGAAGATCAGCAAAGTGAGCAACTCTGGATAGAAAGGCAAACACAGAGAACGGGTTAGCACAAGGGGAAAAAGCACCAGGGAAGTATTTTGCTTGATCGCGAGGAGTCTTAGGAGATTTAGCGGCACCAGGACTAATGCAGCAGACGATCCGGTGAAGCGTGTTGAGAAAGGCCGGGTTTTTATCTTGAGCTTGATGAAGATGAAGACCAGGTGTGCAGGTGGCAGAGGGTGGTGTAGGAGGAGCGATGGTTCCAGAACGCAGGGAGATAGAGAGCCGTAGGGAGGGAAGAGACACGAGGGGGAACACAAGACCAAAGCGAATAATATTAGAACGAACTGAAGGAAAGCAGAACACTCACCCCCGCTGAGCTGCCACCGTAACATATATATATATATATATATATATATATATATATATATATATATATATATGTGCTGTCAAACGATTAGTAATTTTAATCGCGATTAATCGCATAATGTCGATAGTTAACTCGAGATTAATCGCAAATTAATCGCATATTTTATCCTTTTATTTCTGACAGTGTAATAGCCTGTTTGGGCATTTTAATATACAATTTTGCAATAAATGACACTAATAAAATACATGCTTGTACAAAAAAAAAATTTATTTTGTTATTTTTCAAGCACTTTTCAGAATTGGAATGAAAACATCCTGGTGCCAAATGTTAAACTCTGGACTATAATGGCTACATGACTAATCATGACGCCCTGATGTTTACACAGTGTGTAAACAAATGTGTAAATAAATACCTGTTTTCATGCCGATATATTTTTTTTGCCTCTTAAACAAAGAGAGACATGGTATTATGCATAAATATATAAATTAATAAAAATTGTACATTTCAATAAAGTCATACGTTTTGTTCATTTCTTCTCTCTCTCCCTCCCTCTCTCTCTCCCTCCCTCTCTCTCTCTCTCTCTCTCACACACACACACATCTAATTCTGAGCTTTTACACCAACAACAATAATTTCTTTGAATATTTTTGCTTGCTGTTTCTATCCATATTCATAGAGTTTTACCCTGGAAAAAGGTTTTAAATTTCCAGGTCATTCCAGTCTTACACTTTGCTTGCAACTGGGACAGGAGCTTAGTACCCTTGAAAGAGACTGTTTAGCAACTGATTAGTAACTCCAGGTCCTTCGTTTGGCAACGTGATTCAGCCTTAGTTTGTCAAATACAGAGACAATAAATTAATAAGCATTAAAGTGCGGTTTATGGGTTGGGGTTTCTGCAATGTTATCAACGTGTAAAAACTCATCTTCAGAACCAATGTCTGCTCGAAATGGTGATCTGCACCAAGTAATCTACTTTCAGCAGTTATCACCGGTTATTGCACCGTAAACTGCAGAAAATACGTGCAGAGTTGCTCTGTCTGCCTTTACTAACGTCGGCTCCTATGGCGGAGGGATATTTCAGCTGGATACACTCAAATGTAGTGCAGGCAGGCCTCATAATAACCCCTATACGGCACTTATTTTAGAGCCCAAATAAGCGATTTCACTTTCAGAAACCTGCCCAAAAAAAACGCAACACGTGACTCATGAAATTTACAAGCGCTTTTAGAAAAAAGAAGCCCATAGTTGCATGTGTCCGAGGGTAAAAGAAACTTCGCGCTCACGCAGCGTGGGTCTGTTTTGCTACAGTTTTCTAGCACTCTTGAAACTACGGAAAGCGCCGAGGGTAAAAGAAACACAGTCCGGAGAGCACGGCGGGGGGAAAAACATTAGGGAACGGTGTGTGTGTTTTGACGCGCGATTAACGGCGACAAAAAAATTGTCGGCGTTAAAATAGGTTTACGTTAACGCCGTTAATAACGCGTTTAACTGACAGCACTAATATATATATATATATATATATATATATATATATATATATATATATATATATATATATATATAGTTGATAGTTTATTTATTTATTTATTTAACAGGTGTTGTGCACAATTCTGTTCCCCTGTGAAAATCTGCTTCCCCTGTGTCAGGAATGCGCTTTGCAGCCGTTTTCCCGGCGCTTCTAATTGATTTCTCGGTAAAACAACTCAAATAATCATGTCAAGGTTGTAACAGTCAGTTTAATCGGCAGCTGTTTACAAAATTGTAAAATAAAAATAAATAAACGAGGTCTTCTTACGCTGTTTTGTGTTATTTTAAATGGCAAGATAAACGGTCTTTTTCCAACTTTTGTCACTTTAACCTGACAAATAAAAGTAAGCCATAAAACACTATTCCAGCACGTAGTGTGTATTTATGATTTTACATTGCTCATACAGGAGGTCGGGATGGCTGATAGCAGGACACAAACATTATGGCTGTTTCTCAATTCACGAGAACGTGAGCGCGTTCTAATGAATTGAGAAACAGCCTAAGACTTCCTGAAAACACAAGAGTGTAGCCTTCCCAGTACATCCCTATGTAATGTAAAATATGACAGTTTACTGGATTAAGGAAATTTCTAGTATACTACATGCTATCACACATAATTTTTGAGAATTTAGAAACATTTGCTCTTTATTTCCTAAAGTTTTCGGGAGATGTCTGAAAGACCTCGTTTATTTATTATTATTTTACAATTTTGTAAACAGCTGCCGATTAAACTGAATGTTACAACCTCGACATGATTATAGGACTTGTTTTACCGAGAAATCAACTAGAAGCGCTGGGAAAACGGCTGCAAAGCTCGTCCCCGACACGGGGGAAACAGATTTTCACGGGGGAACAGAATTGCGCACAACACTGGCCTACGAAATGGCGGCGGCCGTACAATCCATCCAGAGACCACGCCAACAACGCCATCTTCTTCGTCAGGCTGGAAACCAATTAAATGAGAGTGGTATGAATAAAAATCAAACGCAAGTCACAGTAACATTAAACAAGGAAGGAGAAACAGTAAAAACAAATCTCTTACACACAATTTCGTCTTTATCAACATCGTGTAAATCTGGACTTGCAGATATTGCTCCAAGCAAATAGGAGGTCTGGAGTGTGGTACTGGAGTCTAACCTTTCCTAATTGCAAACAAATAAAAACAAACTGTTTATTACACAGTCTGATTATTACACTCCATTCCATATCACATGACACTACTGTTTTGGGAATAATTACACACAGAGAATACATTCAAACAATATTTCATTATACACATATGTGTATACACAATTTATGTAGACAAATGATTTCGTCCTACACCTTTTGTGAAAACATTCCCAAGAGCCATAATTGACAAAAAATCAATGCATCACACCTGTTAAAATACAGCTGGCTGTGATTATACACCTGGCCAGTGGGTGGTTCCGTGTGCACATGAAGCTCCAAGAAATGAACCCTTTCTCGAACCAGTTGGCTCAAGTGGTTCAATGCCTCATGAGGCTTCATCTCACCATCACTAGTCCAAGATCCAGAACTCTCCTTGACATTTACAAATGATATGCCTGTCGAGGGACCAAGCAGTACACCGTGGAGGACACAGGTGTTGGATTAAAAAAGTGGGTTTTATTTACCCAAAAACACCAAAAATGTTTAACAAAGTTAGAAATCTAACCAGCATTCCAATAAAAGAGGTTAACTCAAAATACTGAACTCAGACAGACACAAACCAAACTGACCTAATGAAATGACACACAAGGGCCCTTATATACTGGTTTAGCTAAACCATAGACACACAATAGGGGAAAACAAAATGTCTGCCACATAACTACTAACTCAAACAATGAAATAAACCTAAAACACCCCCTAAGACTCCCCCACTTGGCATGAGGCATTTGGTTCAGTCCAATGGGGCCATCAGCTGCACTCCAGTGATCCGGCCCTTAGCCATACCTTTTGTCCATCCGGAAGGGGAAGCCAAACACCAAACACCCATGTAACTCAAACAAAGAAAAAGAGTGTTAATAGAACACAAACTGAATTGACCTTGCAGTGTTAATATGTGTGCACTCCATATAAACATTGTAAGGTGACAGAGGAACAAACTAAGAAATATAATTAAGGATTATTTAAAGTAATAAATATAAACTGAATTAAAGTGAATTAAAGAGAAAGCAAACTGTTGTGGGGTGTGCTCTTACCCTGTGTGGCTTGCCATCACAATGCTACTTTCAGAAAGCTCATCTAGCAAGCTTATCAAGCTTATAAAGTCTTAAAAACGAAATGAAAATTGTAGAATGACATGGGCCTGATGGAAGTTAGGGATAATGTTCTGAGTTTTCCTTAAATAGTAAAGAAAGCATAATATTCTATTTAATAACATAACTTATTTGCCTAATAGTTGGGATACACCACGTAGGAAATATTTTGGCTTGTTACTCAAATTTGTGAAAATGTTTGAAATAATAAATATGATGCTTTATTAATTTAACATTCTATCCACCCTTTTGCAGTGGCAACTTCAACTGCTACAATTTACATATTTGTTTTCTTTTGCTGCACAGACATTATTCTTGTCATAAGATGGAGCTAAATTTTCAAAAACTTTGAAAAGAAATGCTGAGGCCTGGCTGCTCCCTGCAAAGGTGACAGGCAGGATGGCTGAGGCTTGGTTTGAATCCAGGAGACTGGCTTGGGTCATGCACAGGTGGTCAGAGCTGAAAAGGGCAGACAGATCCTCAGGCATGGTAAGCCTAGTTTTTGTGTTACAATCCAGACCATTGTCCAAAAAACAGAAGCTTTGGTAAGAGTCCGACAAGGGATAGGCAAGACAGAAAAATTGAGAGACTTGGTAATCAGGTGTGAAAGAAATGCTGGTCATCTACAAACCAAAGCCTTTTCAGTAGTCTGGCACTGTCTGCAGGAGGCTTATAAAGAGCTTCGTAAAGTGCTTTGGGGTCGTTGGACTTGATAAAGCACTATACAAGTGCAAGCCATTTATATATTGCTGTTGTCCTTAGGCATGCACTTATAAAATAAGAAACGTATAAACAGAGCTTCTTCTCAACAGTGGATGTAGAACAAGAAGGCTGGTCAAAAAACCAGCAGAAGCCAAGCCCTGCACAGGACTCCAACTGCAGCTGATAACACCAGCGGAGACACAGCACTGCAGAAACAAACAGCAGGTTTAGCGCTTGCAGACCCACCAAATTGGTTGAAAAACCGCACCATGATCTCAGATAAGCAGATCTCAAAAACACAGCAATACAAACAGCAGACATGCAGCAGGAGTTACAAAGGCGCACACTGCCTCCTGCCCAACTAGATAGACGTCTGCCCCATCCATCAATCAGTGGTGTGGTCCGATCAGAACCTGGCGCACACAGAGTAGAACTGTGGAACACCATCTCACCAGAATTGCAAAATGGAACAAAATAACTTGGTTTATTATTGTTTTGTTTACAGTTCAGCTTGGATTTTATTTTCTGTGCAGCATAAATTTACTGTACGCTCAGCTTCGACGGAACAGTGGCGTCCATGGTTGCGCACTGAGCGGCTGCATCCAAGCCTTAAATATCCCAGTGCAAACCAAACCACTGGACTCAGTGGTGTGAAATGTGGGGCTGCTTTTCACTAGTATGGCTCACCCCTAAGCTCCAGTAAAATGAAGCATACAGATAATAAAATAGGTTTTTGTAATGTTTTCTTGTTAAACGTGTGGCGAGTCCTTTTACTGCTGTCAATAAAACTGTGATCAGTTTGCTTTTTCCTGATCTCTGCATTAAAGTGAACTGCTACAATATGTTCTCAAAACATAATAAATTGATTGAAAGAACATCAAAACATAAGATAACGTTAAAAAGATTTTTTCTGACTTTATCCATAACCTTGCATGACAAGTTCTCTTATAAATAACTTAAATTTAAATGGTGTCAGGATCCCCAGGGGTGTTATTACTTATATTAGCTCCATGGGGATCCTGCTGTCTGTTCTTGTGCACTTTTGTATTGTCCATCCCTAGATCCTTATTGTATAATTTCTGTTCGAGGTTTAGGTTAATTACATTCTGGTATCTGCTAGAGCTGGTTTCTGTTAGATTATCTTCCTATTATTTTGCTATTCTGTTAGGACCCTATTTATCTTTTCCTACAGCCTAATTTTATTACTCAGTTTACCTGTGGCTAACTATCTGCCTGTTGTTTACCTCCATCTCTTCAGCCCACTCTGTCTAAAACATTGTCAGGTTCTTCGTCTTCATTCGTGAACCTAACCTGATTGGTTTCATCCATGCTATGTTTCTGGTTCCTGTCATCCATTTTATTTTGTAAGCATTCTTTATTTAATAAATCATTCTCCATTCATCATGCGCCTCCGTAGCTCTTCCGGTCCAACCACAACCTTGACATACGGGGTATTTTATTACCAACCTTTGTATTGTGCCCAACGTTTTTATTGCACTTTCAGGTTGTAAAATTTTCAAAAAGCACAGCAATCAAATCATTAATGCTGAATAAATGTTGCACTAATGGCTTTAAAAACATATAGACAAAAGTCTTACATTTAATGTAAACTGTGTCAGAAACTAGAGTATATTATAAATAACATTAACTTTGTGTGCATTTTAAACCTTGGTATATCTGTTGTCGTGGAATGTTGTTTTTTCACCATGCCTCTTTGTCCAACTTGCTATAGATGGCAAACAGACAGAAGCAAGACAATAAAGGAAGAAATATAGGCTAATTGAAAGTGATCAGACAAATGTAGATTTTAGGGTTTTCCAGCATTCTATGGCACCATAGAAATTTTATTAGAGAAAAACAAATCAAGGCACTAAAAGAGCAGTGGCACAGACAATGTTCCCATGTTATAATAAATATAATACAGTTCATTTTTAACATAAACAAATCACCTCCTCTACCATGACTTATTTTTTTTTTTACCATTGGGAGCATTGAGTTCAGAAACTAACTTGCAAAGAAGAAATTATGAATTTGCTTTGTTGATGATCTGTGAGATATACTTTAGTCAAAGTGCATCAGATTTTATTACTATTTATTTAGTTATTCTAAATCTATGCTTTCAACAAGGTAATGACAGACCTACATTGGAGAGAAAGAAGAAAGAAGACACATATTTTTTTCTCATGTGTTTTACACCACATATGGATGAAAAAATACAAAGGATGCCACCAAAATTCCAGCGATGCTAACGTGCAGAAACTCTTTGTGATGACATATACCCTAGAAAAAAAGGCAAACTTTTTTAAGTCCAAAAAAATTATAATAATGTTAATATTGCTACTAAAAAAAATATTGCTACTAAAAACGTTTTTTACATTATATCAACACGGTAATAATATAGCATTCCATTAAGTAGAAAAATACATGTCTGAATTGAATTCTATGTAATAATAATAATAATAATTGTGGCATAACTTTCTTTTTTACATACCATTGACAACTATTTCTGTTGGCCGAGATGTTTGATCTCTTCCAGTTATGTGATTAAAGGCCCGGCATGTGTAGCTCCCCCTCTGGCTCATCTGAACCTTCATCAGTTCCAGCTCTGGACCAGAATGAGGCAGCTGCTCTCCATTCACAAACCACATAAACTCAGCAGGAGGCCTGGACTCAGAGGAGCAGCTCAGGGTTATGTCTGAACCTTCCTCATAGTGTTGTTTTGATGGAGACACGCTTAGCCGGGTATTTTCTGGTCCATCTAAGTGTAGAAGGTAATGAAAAAACAATTTCAGTTTTAACTTTAAACTTGGAAACCATGCTTCCAATTGTTTTCTCTAAGAACAGTCAGGGCCTTTCTATCTCTGTGTGCTTTTCCTTCTTTGTTCACGGTAATATCTTTCTAACACTTCAATGACAACTTCATGGACCGACTTACCTTTGTTTTTAAAATACAACAAAACATTACTGTCAATGTTCCATATATTTGAGGTTCTCTATCTTGAACACAACTGATGCAAATAACGAAACCTCTGACTGGCTGCATCAGGTGTGCCTGAGATCACACGTGATTTGAAAATGTCTGTTCTTATAACAAATTCAAATATATTTTGAAGTTGTAGGAAAGGAATAGTGTTGAATTTAGATGAAATCTATGCAATAATAACATTGGTTGTATGTAATAATGTAACCCTAATTTACAGTGAGGGTACAATAACTACAACTAATATCCATAAATATAGATTCATTACTTACATCTTACAAGGAGAGTTATTGAATCCCTTTTAGAACTGACAGGATTGGAAACTTGGCAGGTGTATGTTCCTTGATCATACTGGGTCACACTGAGTATAGTTAGGTATGATCCTCCATCAGTTCTGCTGAGCTGGATTCTGTCATTGGCTGTAATCTCAGAGCTGCTTTTTATCCAGAGAAAGGTGAGAGAAGATCCAGAGGAGGAACAGAAGACACTGACAGAGCTGAACTCAACCACATCTGCAGTCGATGGAGTAACTATTACATTGTCTACTGGTTCTGTGGGTGAAAGACAAAATTAATTTGTAGTTAATGGCATTTATATACTTTTGTCACTAAATAGTATGAAAGAAAGTTTCATAAGTTTAAAGGTGTTCCTTATAAACATGGGGATCCACTATTTAAATAAGTTGCATATAAAATTAACTGTGTGCAAAATGAAAAATAACTGTATATCAAAAGATACATTTTCTATTGAATCATTATCTTTTTTAAGCACCTAACTTTAGGAGTTCAGCTTTTAAATCTACTGTTCTCAACAGATATGTCTTTATATTTTGTGTTTTAATGCACTGTCCCATCAGGTTAATCTTATAAAGAAGGCAAACTTCTCTAGGGAACACAGAATATTTAACTGTAAAGCCAACCAAAGAACGAAATGCAGAAACAATCTCAGACATTAATTTTCACAGTAAACATTAACTAAAATAAACAGTACAGCCAGTAATATCTACAAAGTAATGAGCAGGCTGATCTATAAAAAAAAACATCAGCTTTTACCAAAAAATAAATGAGTAATATCAGGTCATTATAATAACAACAAATAATTAATTTTTATAACTGTATAAGACTTAACTTCATTATGTGAACATGATTAAATGATGTAAAGCCTGTCCTTGTCTTACATCAGTTTCTGATATCAAAAATGCACTTCTAGAAGAATAGTTGAAAAATTTTATTAACATTCCAAAGCCTCGTGGAAAACCTTTGTTTAGGAGAACTGATGATCTTAAAGCTGTAAATGTTGACCATATTTCATATGTGAACTTATTCATTAATTATATGATTTTTTTCTTAAGACACCTTAAAATATAAAATATAAAGCTATGGCTGGTTTGACTGCATACTCTTGATCTCTGCGTTCGGAAGAACTGCTGCAATATTTTGTTAGAACATGACAATTTAAAATAATGTGAAAAATATTTATTTATCACATTATTTAAAAGCCAGCATTGCAGGACATCAGAGTCTATTTCTCTCACTCCGCTGAGTTCTCCTACTGTTCTCCAGTAGGATAACCTTTTTGTAATCTGTCATTTCTTTTCTTTATAGTAGGTACACCTGGTCTGGCGTTCTGTTAGCTGTGACATCATCCAAGGAAGACAGTTCCCCCACTATTACCATATAACGTAGAAAAGATTCCTGGATCAATGTGTGCTTCTGTCCTTTTTTTGTCTCTCTTTTTGTCTCTGCTCTGTCTTCTGTAACCCCCAGTCGGTCAAGGCAGATGTCTGTTATCTGCGCCTGGTTCTGCTGGAGGTTTTTCCTTCCCGTTAATGGGGAGTTTTTCTTTCCACTGTCGCTTCATGCTTGGTCAATATGAGGGATTGCTGCAAAGCCATGGACAATGCAGACAACTCTCCCTGTAGCTCTACGCTTCTTCAGGAGTGAATGCTGCTTGTCAAGACTTGATGCAATCTACTGGGTTTCCTTAAATAGGAAACTTTTTGACCAATCTGTATAATCTCATTGGATTTGTAAAGTGCCTTGAGATGACATGTATATAAATAAAACTGAATTGAATAGAATTATAAATAACTAGAACTTAAATGGATTATTTTAAAATCAACATTTTCAAAACATAATTAGCCTACACTACTACTTTTAGCAACCTTTGAACTTTTTCATATATTGTGTAGCACTTTCAGATTGCAAAATCAAAAACTGCAGAGTAATGAAATAAAAAAAGTGAAATAGATGTAGTGTTACATATAAAGTAGGTCAGAAACTAGAGTAATTTATTAACACAACTTTTTGTTGGCATTTTAAACCCTGGTTGATCTATTGTTGTGGAATATTGTTTTTGCACCATGACTCTTTGTCTACCTTAATGTATTTGACAAATGGAACAATAATAAAATTTTAAAAATTAAAGGAACAAGAAAACAAAACATAGCAGTATCAATTGTATTTTGACAGATTATGAACACAGCTTAAGAACAACTCATCAGTTTTACATTTTCATGCTCACAGTTTTCTTGGTGTGAATAATTAGATTTAGCCTTCCTAATAGTCTTTCCATGTGGGTTTGTTATAATAATTATTCACAAAAAATAAACATGCATGCATGGTTTCCTATGTGATTGTATGCTCAGTCTGATCATTACAATTTAAGTTCTAGCAACATGTCTGATGTAGTTTTATACTACATTTTGGCTTTTATTTCCATGACTAAATGTCTAGGTCCATATCTAAAGACTCTTTAAATACTCTTCTTTGTTTTAACTATGACCTGACAAGTATTTTGCATTCTCTCTTTTATTTTTTTCCCAGTGCAAAGCCTGCTTACAAAGGTCGAGAACTTGAGGACAGTCTTGATTTAGCAAACATTTCCATGTTCTGATACTTGTCATTCAATGAACTGACCCAGAGATGTACTTTTAAAAAAGTATCCTGCTATGAGCAAAAATATGCTGAATTTCTGTCTTTACCATTCATGAAAGCAAACATAGTTGTGCAAGCAGTCTTACTTGGAGAAAGGAAATGTCTTTTCCATCGGTTCACCTCATAAAATTGTGATTAGTGCAAACAGCAGCACTTAACCAGCCTTTGTTCCTCATATCCTGTTAATTGTAAACTATTTTAAACCTCAATAATTACTCTCTATACCTTCACCTCTACCAATCTTGATGTTTTCATATGGGTTGGAAGAGAACATCTAGATGGCCCTGCTAACCTTACAGTATTAATAAATGAAGAGCAAACATAGTGCAGAAGTATCTGCCTCAAATTAAACTCCAAATGTTGTATTTTTCTAAATGATGTGAATGTAAAAGGATCAGAGGTCACTGAATAATAAAGAAATCCTTAATGTAAACTACAAAAAAAATGTATACAAAGAGTTACATAACATCTACAAATATTCCATGTTTACCACAAATTTACTTCAGAATAAGAATATGATGAATTCATATCAGACATGCTACTTTTGTTCTACAAATATAACATGTCCACAAAACATACCTTATGTAAGATTGTGAGTATTAAAAGGAAATACTTTTGGTTAGATTTTAACATCTGCTCACCATATATGTCTAGTCTGGTCTTTCCTACTTGTGTGTTTTCTCCAACTGGTAAAATGGTAACTCCGTACGTCCCACTGTCTCTGAGTGCCAGGTTCCTTAGCTCTAGAGATCCAGTAGATCTGAAGAGGGTGATCCTACCTACATACTCTGGTCCAGTATCGTTTTGCGTGGGCAGAGAGGTTATAATTGGTCTCTCATTATTGAAATTCCAAACCATCATCAAAAATGGTTCTTCTGTTGGAGGCCTGTTGGTTCTGAACATCACAGTCCCTCCAACAGATGCATTCAGAGGACCATCTTCCAACAAACCAGCTCCTTCAGATAAACCTGGGGAGAACAGAACATTATTATTATATTATATATATTATATAATATAATAATATTATATATATTATTAAATTATATGGTTGCTCTTATATAACTAAATAATTAACAAACCTTCTCTGTATTATATAGGACTAAAGCCACTTACATTACTGCAAAATTATATGTATATCAAGAATCTTTTATTGTTACCGTGTGGTTAATTTATTTTATTTTTTGAGACAGACATAACTCAGGATGGACACAAAAAATATTTACAGGTATGCCCAACAGACAGACAGATTATTATTATTATTCATTTTATCTTAAGTCTATATATGACGTCAGTCAGTTGGCTACACTGGCCAAACACATTTCCTGAGAAGCCAAAGCAAGCAAATAGTCTCTAGGGTCTGCTACCGAGCTTTGAAAGTCAGTCCGTTTAAAACCATGTGTTGCTGCATGAATTATTCACCCAAAGCTTTGAACATACATACATACATACATACATGGATGCGTGTATGTTACATATAACAAAAAAGGTAGACAAACCGTTTATACAAGGCAAGCTGCACAGCAAAACACAGCTGCTGTAAAGAAGTGCCAGTTTAAATAAAGAGGTCTCTTTCAGGATTGTTGAGCAATCAATAAGAGTATCCAATCGGAGAGAACATTTACAGGAAGTGATGCAGGAGGAAATACAAGAAATAATCCAAGAGAAGGTCTGCATCAAGATCCCACATTGGAGACAGCTGGCAGGAAGCAGCAACTGCAGATGAATTTTAAAGAACACCGGAAAAGAGAAGGCCACTGGCTTATATATATATATATATATATATATATATATATATATATATATAGATAGATAGATAGATAGATAGATAGATAGATAGATAGATAGATAGATAGATAGATAGATAGATAGATAGATAGATAGATAGATAGATAGATAGATACTGTATCTATCAATCTATATAATATATACAATAAAAATAATCATACTTCATAATTTAATTTAATTGAATCAAAATTGAAATATATAAAAATCTAAATTTGACATTTCAGTAAGTTTGATCAATTGTATTGTATATTTCATATATCATATAACCACCCTCATTCTATTGAATAATCTAAGATAAATGACAGAATATTCAATAATTTTTAAAGTTAAACATTTAAAGATTTTAAAGCAGTCAAAGCTCACCTGAAATAACTCCAAAGATCATGTAGCTTATAATGAATGCGTCCATCTATTCTTATATTCTCATATAAAAGTCTAAAGGGGAAAAAAAGAAAGCTATCTGTCTTTGTCCAGCGCTTTTTGATTTGCTAGTAAATGGTTGCTAAGGGTAAAATAAGGAAGTAATTTTGCGTCTGAGTGGTATAAGGTTCATCCATTTCACTTTGCAGATCATTAACCAATCCTTTGACTGTTTACAGAGTTCCATAGATACAAAACACCATTTCTAAAATCTTTGATTTTAGACAATTCTTTAAGCGTCTAAAAAACACACAAGACTATCATGCTTCTTAAGTTTAATACAAGCACAGATTTTGCTTAAAATTATTATCAAATATGAATATGATGATGGATCAAACCTGAGAATAGGACCCTCTAAAGGTGCCATTTGTATTGATGAATTTTCAAATCAAAAACAAATATTTTCTCTCTTTATGAAATACATGGTTTGTTACTCAGGTGCTGCGATGTCGATGGTAGAAATCTTTTTAAATGGTTAGAGATGTGTTTCTGCGATGTCACTTGAAGAAATCTTTTTAAATGTTTAGAGATGTGTATCTGCATTAACAAGAAATTTAAGTAAAGAAATCAAAAAGATAATCTGGTTAAGATTAGAAATAATGATGTCATTTCAACATTAAATTTTAATCATTGTCACCAAAGTATGTCTGGTCATATGACATTTACTGAGCATATCTAGGGCCGCAGTCATTTAGTTTGTGTAAACTTTGGACTCAGCTGTCAGTTCCTATAGGGCTAAAATACCATCAATCATAAAAAGTCAGACAAATAAAATCATAAAAGCTGCATGTGGATGCCGCTAATAAACAGGTCAAAAAGCACATTAAGAAAAACAATTCACTTTTCCTTTAGGTAATGTAAAGAAGAGGGCAGCACATTATCAGTACTTTAACATTGCATTCAGATATCAAATCCTTGGTGCAATTTTCATCTAATTGACTTATAACAGTGAAATGTCTCCCAGTTTTGTTCTGTAACAACGCTCTTTCACCACTGAGAGAAGATCTTTGACAGTATACGATCATGGGTTTCTTGCTAGTGTAACGCTTCTTGAACTACAAACTACGGCTTCCTTTATGTTACTCAAGATAACCATTTAGCAACATCAGAAAAAGGTTCTTTGAGGAGCCTGATGTGTAAATGAAAACCAGGACGAAAGTATAAGATTTCAATTGAAATTATATTAAATATTAACAATAAACATAAGGGAAAAACATACAAAATAACCACAAATTTACAGGGTCATTGTAGACTTGTATTCCATTGTTAATGAAATTAATTCAATTAAATTTTCTAAATCTCCTTTCCCCAAAGAAAAAAAAAACAGAAAAGGGAAAAATAATGCAGTCTTTTTAAACAGGAGAAAGGAAAAAGGGAACTGTCCAGGATCCACATGATGGAAAGGAAAAATAACAGTCCAAAAAAATGCAAGGTCCCCTCCAAGATTCCAGAGGAAAATACAGGCAGGGGTCGTAACTACCACACAGGTAGTTCAGGGTAGCTCGCCATCTTGAATTTATTCAGTCCATAAAAAACCTGACCTAAAACAAATGAAAATGGAGGGGGAAAACGACAAATGAGCATTTCATTTACCACTATTATGAACGTTTACCAACTAAACAGGCATGTTAAATGACAAATTAAAGCAATTCAAATGAATGCACAATTATTGATGCAACATAAAACATGATAATTGAATAATTAATCCAATCAATTTCACTTAATTAGGCTCAGTAACCTCAAATATATATATATATATATATATATATATATATATATATATATATATATATATATATGTCAGGGTTCTCTGTGTTTTGGCTGCTCTAACTCTACTCCTCAGGTGTGTCTAGTTGGCTGAGGAGGCGTGGTCCACACCTGCAGCTCGTTGCAGGCGGCTTCCTCTGGCGTCTTAAGCAGAGCGCTGACAGATGGAAGACGCCGGAGCCTTACCCAGTCGTGGTACGACGTGGCCTCAGTCCCAACTCTCGGAGACCAGCTTGTGAGTTTTTTGTTACTCTTCATTTTTGGATTAATTTTTGAACCTCTCTGTTGCTTCAGATTTTGGTGCTTGGATGCACTCACCTGTCTTGACGTCTCGTCCGAAGAAACAGACCAGCGGAACCTGCCTGCTCAGATTTTGCTCTGGCGCTCCCCTCATACTTCCTGGAAGTTACCCAGCGAGGCCTGAGATCCCCTCTCCCGGGTTCTGTTGGTTCTGTGTTCACTCTGGTCAATCCATCTGTCAACCGTTGCCGATGAGGCTCGCTCAGGATTCCTCGCCAGCTACATCAGCCGCCCTCAGCCACTAGCCGCCTATCTCCAGCAGAGTAGTATCATAGAGTTCTCCTGACGCTACTTCTTCCCGGTTAGGTCCGCCCAGCCTAATGGTAAGCAGCGCTACTTCTAGCAATTCTCCGGGTTCTTCCTTACAGAGTACTCACTCACTCTCTCTTGCAGACTTTCCAGCCGTGACGTTCTGACCCAGCCGATTCACCTGTAGTTCCGTCCGTAGACCTGCCTGTTTTCCAAATAAAATATCTTAAAACTGTGCATTGCCTCCCGTTCGTATCTGCATGTGGACTCGTCACCTGAAAACCATGACAGAAGAAGGCTCCGGCCACCAAAGTCCAGCGGATACGTTCGGGCGGCAGATAGCCGCACAGCAGGAACAGATGCAGTCGTTAGGTTTTGCCGTCAACTCTACTCAGGAACAGCTTCAGAGATTAGCCGCTCAGGTTACCCAGCTTGTGGACACTGTCACTTCCGCGATGACGTCGCCTGTCACTCAAGATCTCGTGACCCCGCCTTTCCACGCTCAGAGCATGGAGAATCAGATTTGGACTCCACCACTTGAGGGCGCGTCACCTTGTCCGGAGAAATTCTCCGGTGACAGTGGGAGTTGCGGTGGTTTTCTTTTCCAGTGTAAACTGGTGTTTAACCGTTCCCCTCAGACATTCGCCTCTGATGAGGTAAGAATATCTTACGTCTTACGTCTACTAACGGGCAAGGCTCTTAGGTGGGCCGAGGCTCGATTCCCTGATTGTCAGTCGTTTGGAATTACTTTTCAGGACTTCGTTGCTGAATTTAAAACAATCTTCTCACCTGAGTTAGATTCGGCACAACAGTCTCGTCATCTCCTCACTTTGAAACAGCGCGGTCGACGCGTATCTGATTTTTCTGTGGAGTTTCGCACGTTTGCCGCTGCTGCGGGTTGGCAGCCGAGGCCGTTAAAGGCAGTATTTTTTCAGGCTCTTGATGAGTCGTTAAAGGATGAGTTAGCCCGGGTTGAGGAACCTGAGGATTTTGAGGAGTTTGTAGCATTAGCTATCCGTTTGGATTCTCGATTACGCAGCCGAACCCGCTTTAGATCAAACCAGGCTTTGCAATCATCCACCTCTTCGACACTTATTCAAAGGGAATCCCGTTCCAGTACACCGCCTCCTGAACCCATGCAGTTGGGGCAGGTTGGTCTTTCCAATAAGGAACGTCAGCAGCGTTTCTCGGGAAACTTGTGTCTTTATTGTGGAGGTGAGGGTCATTACCTCAGAGATTGTCCTGTTCGGCCAAAAGACCGAGTCCGCCGCTCATAACGGGGGGAACGGTGGACAGGTTGGGATCTATTCCCCGGGTAGCTGTTAAGGCGTCATCTGTTTCTCGTTTATGTTTGCCAGTTACTTTAATGTTCGACCAGGATAGTTTTGATGTTTCGGCTCTAGTAGATTCAGGCTCTGATTTTAATCTCATAGACCAAGCTGTAGTGGACCAGCTTCGAGTGCCTGTCGATCCTTTACCCGAGCCTCTCCAGGTCTCGTCTTTAGATGGACAGAGGTTGACTCTGATCACCCATCGCACCCGACCACTCGTAGTGATAGTTTCCGGTAACCATCGGGAACAGCTTTCATTCTTTGTCTTCCCGGTTAAGCGTTCACCCGTGGTTTTGGGGTTAGCCTGGTTAAAGGTCCATAACCCGCAGTTTAACTGGGCTGAGTCCCGACTGGAATCATGGTCTCCAACTTGTCATTCCCGTTGCTTACAGTCCGCTCGGCCCGTAGCCGTTTCCTCTACTTCCTTGACAGATTCCGGAGACATGATTGACCTCTCTCGCGTTCCAGAGGAATATCATGACTTACGGCAGGTGTTTAGTAAGACTCAGGCTTGTTCACTTCCCCCACATCGACCTTACGACTGCGCGATTGACTTGTTGCCTGGGGCCCCACTACCGGTGAGTCGGCTCTATAACATCTCTAGGTCAGAACGTCAATCGCTCGAGAAGTACATAAGTGAGTCTTTGGCCACAGGGTTAATTCGTCCTTCTTCCTCCCCATTAGGCGCCGGATTCTTTTTTGTTGGCAAGAAGGACGGGACCCTTCGACCCTGTATTGATTATCGAGGGCTAAACCAAATAACCGTGAAGAATAAGTACCCGCTTCCTCTATTATCTTCAGCCCTCGAGCCAGTCCAGAATGCCAAGATCTTTACTAAGCTTGATCTGCGCAACGCTTATCATTTGGTTCGGGTGAGACAGGGGGATGAGTGGAAGACGGCTTTTAAGACTCCGTTAGGTCACTTCGAGTACCTAGTCATGCCCTTTGGTTTGTGTAATGCCCCGGCAGTTTTTCAGGCATTGGTTAATGATGTCCTGCGGGACTTTCTGAATGTTTTTGTTTTTGTCTATTTAGATGACATCCTGATTTACTCTCGTGACCTAGAACAACACAAGCAACATGTGCGACTTGTTCTCCAGCGATTACTAGAGAATCGCTTGTTTGTAAAAGCCGAGAAGTGTGACTTCCACCAGACTTCAGTTTCGTTCCTAGGTCTTGTTTTAGAAGGCGGTCAAGTGAGGTCAGACCCAGAGAAGATAAGGGCGGTAACGGAGTGGCCGGTTCCTGAGTCACGTAAACAGCTCCAACGTTTCCTAGGTTTCGCTAATTTCTATAGGCGTTTTATCAGGAACTATAGCCAGATAGCCTCCCCGTTACATGCTCTTACCTCCACCAAGGTCCCATTCATCTGGAGTCCTGAGGCAGATGAGGCATTTAATCAACTTAAGTCCCGTTTTTCCCAGGCTCCCATACTCGTTCACCCTGATCCTGCCAAGCAGTTCACCCTTGAGATAGACGCTTCCAATACAGGTGTGGGAGCGGTCTTGTCTCAACAGTCTGAGGTAGATAATAAGTTACACCCTTGTGCCTTCTTCTCCCGTCGTTTGTCCCCTGCTGAGCAGAACTATGATGTAGGCGATCGTGAACTTCTAGCCATTAAGTTAGCATTGGAAGAGTGGCGGCACTGGCTTGAGGGATCCGAGCAGCCCATCATAATATGGACAGATCACAAAAACCTCTCCTATCTGCAGTCAGCCCGTAGACTCAACTCAAGACAAGCCCGTTGGTCTTTGTTTTTCTCTCGTTTTAACCTCACCATAACCTACAGACCGGGCTCCAGAAACGTCAAGCCAGATGCTCTATCTCGTCAATTTGCCCCGTTCGAACAAGAGAAGGAGCCGGAACTTATTCTTCCTCCCACATGTACTGTTGGTGGTCTGCATTGGGATCTGGAGGACAGGATCAACCAGGCCCAACTATTAGATCCGGATCCTGGAACGGGTCCACCTGGACTAAAGTATGTTCCCCAGTCTGTTCGCCCTGAGGTTTTACGCTGGTGTCACGATGCTAAGTTTTCTGCCCATCCGGGTATTTATAGAACCCAGTCTCAGGTGTCCCGGCGATTCTGGTGGCCGTCATGGACCAGAGATGTCAGAGACTATGTTCTAGCCTGTCCTGTCTGCGCCCAGAATAAGTCTTCTAACCAGCCACCTTCTGGGTTGCTGAATCCTCTTCCTATACCCAAACGTCCATGGTCCCACATTGCCATCGATTTCGTTACTGGACTCCCTGTATCCCAAGGGATGTCAACTATTTTGACAGTAGTTGACCGTTTTTCAAAGTCATGTCATCTTATTCCCATCCGTAAGCTCCCTAACGCCTTCCAGACAGCCCAACTCCTCATAAAACATGTTTTTAAGCTCCACGGTATTCCTGTTGACATTCTTTCTGACCGGGGTCCCCAGTTTATCTCACAGGTCTGGCGGCACTTTTGCTCTGCTCTGGGTGCTCGTTACACACTCACCTCCGGATACCATCCTCAAACCAATGGCCAAACGGAACGAATGAACCAACAATTAGAGACCACCCTCCGCTGCCTCACGTCATCTTCACCTACAGACTGGAACAAGTTTTTGCCTTGGGTAGAGTATGCCTTGAACTCACACATCACCTCAGCCACGGGACGTTCACCTTTTGAAGTAGCCTTAGGATATCAACCTCCACTCCTACCCACAGACGAACTCAGGATTCCCTTCGCCTCCGTCAATGACTACATTGCTCGCTGCCAGAATGTATGGAAAGCAACGGTTACAGCACTCACTCGCACCGCAGAGCGGAGCAAGAGGTTTGCCGACCAGCACCGCAGACCAGCTCCCCATTATCGCCCCGGTCAGAGGGTTTGGCTATCTTCCAGAGATGTTTTGTCTAACCCATCCGCCAAGAAGCTTGCTCCCCGGTTCACTGGCCCTTATGAAATAGAGACAGTTCTTAACCCGACCACCGTCCGCCTACGTCTACCTCCTCACTCTCGAGTACATCCTACATTCCATGTATCCCAGATTAAGCCTGTTTTGGACTGTGATTCGTACCCTCCTTCCGGACCCCCTCCACCCTCCCAGGACAGTCAGAACCCTCGCGTCGTCAGGGTTGTGGATGCCCGTCGACGAGGTAGGGGTCACCAATACCTCGTCGATTGGGAGGGTCGCAGCTCTGGGGATCGCTCATGGGTGTCTGCAGCTACCATCGCGAATAAGGATTTGATTTTGGATTTCTGGTCTACTCAGCCCAGCACTTCTTCGTCTGGGCCGCCAGGAGGCGGCCGTTGAGGGGGGGGGGGGGTAGTGTCAGGGTTCTCTGTGTTTTGGCTGCTCTAACTCTACTCCTCAGGTGTGTCTAGTTGGCTGAGGAGGCGTGGTCCACACCTGCAGCTCGTTGCAGGCGGCTTCCTCTGGCGTCTTAAGCAGAGCGCTGACAGATGGAAGACGCCGGAGCCTTACCCAGTCGTGGTACGACGTGGCCTCAGTCCCAACTCTCGGAGACCAGCTTGTGAGTTTTTTGTTACTCTTCATTTTTGGATTAATTTTTGAACCTCTCTGTTGCTTCAGATTTTGGTGCTTGGATGCACTCACCTGTCTTGACGTCTCGTCCGAAGAAACAGACCAGCGGAACCTGCCTGCTCAGATTTTGCTCTGGCGCTCCCCTCATACTTCCTGGAAGTTACCCAGCGAGGCCTGAGATCCCCTCTCCCGGGTTCTGTTGGTTCTGTGTTCACTCTGGTCAATCCATCTGTCAACCGTTGCCGATGAGGCTCGCTCAGGATTCCTCGCCAGCTACATCAGCCGCCCTCAGCCACTAGCCGCCTATCTCCAGCAGAGTAGTATCATAGAGTTCTCCTGACGCTACTTCTTCCCGGTTAGGTCCGCCCAGCCTAATGGTAAGCAGCGCTACTTCTAGCAATTCTCCGGGTTCTTCCTTCAGAGTACTCACTCACTCTCTCTTGCAGACTTTCCAGCCGTGACGTTCTGACCCAGCCGATTCACCTGTAGTTCCGTCCGTAGACCTGCCTGTTTTCCAAATAAAATATCTGAAAACTGTGCATTGCCTCCCGTTCGTATCTGCATGTGGACTCATCACCTGAAAACCATGACAATATATATATATATATATATATATATATATATATATATATATATATATATATATATATATATATATATATATATATATATATATATCTTACAAAACAAAATCATTAAGTGCACTTAGGTTCAAGCCAGTACTTAACATATTAAAGTACCTTTCCAAATACTTTGACAAACTAAAAGTTGAAAAATGTTGCGCAACAATCATATGTATCTGTTTCAAATTAGTTATCATGCATAAAATAAACCATTGTTTTAACACCTAAGAAAGGTTTCAAAAATAAAGCATAGAAAATAGCTCAATAGCTTTATTCTTTCGATTAATAACTACTTTTTGGCTCATGAAATGAGCCAAATGAGTCAAGTGCAAAACCAAAAAATTAATTGTTTGGTCAGAGTCCAAACACAAGCAACCAGCTGAAATTAGCAATTAGAGGTATGGAGTGCAATTTAAAACCACTAAAAAAAATAAACAGTCGCTTGCAACCCACAAATAAACAAATGTATAAAGCCAAAGACTCACCGCTGAAATACTTTTTAAACTGCAGAGATTATCCAAATGGTTGAACTGTTTGGTCTCCAACAGATCCTTGCCACAGCCACAGTGGAGGAAGAGGAAGTGACACGTTGTAGCCCCATGACATATAGGAAGCAACCTCAGAAGGAAGTTGGCCCAAAAAATAAAATACCCTCAGGAAACAGGAGTTACACTAGTGCCATGAATTTATTGCCATTTCCTGGATCATGAAAGGTTGAGTTTAATTCAATGTGATAAAAGCAAAATTGCAAACTAAACCTCTTGTCTGTTTTATGTACCTGTTTTACAAGAAAGAAATTTAGATTTCCTAGTGAAGCTTCGGTTTTGTGCAGAATATCTAAACACTGGCTCAGGGAATGACAGAAATGTCCAAGTCTTGTCTGCTTGTTCCTGTGCCTCTCTGAATTTAGTTTTCAGTTCATTGCTGCACTGCATCTCAACTGGACACTTTCTGCATATTAGCTAAGAAGGGGTCTAGAAACAGCTGGAATGTATCACAGCATGCCTTGAAGTGTGCAAATCTTTTAAAAGTTCTAAAACTCAAAATCTATTAACCTTACATTTAAATCTTACATTTAAAACAATATTATAAATTAAATTTAACCAAGATTACTAAGACTGATTATTTTACAACTCTGCAGGAAGTCTTGCCATTAGACTCTTATCTATATGTCCATTGTATTTGTTTTCTTCTGTTGCGTTTTTCCTTTTAGGGGTCGCCACAGCGAATCATCTGTTTCCATCTAATCCTCTCTGTTGTATTTTCTTATCTCACTTGTCCACAGATGGTCAGAATCCCAATGACCCTTATTATCAAGTAGTATTCAACACGTCTGAGGAATTTACTTTGGTGATAAGGTGTCTCACATAAACAAGCATACAGTTGACATTGTAAATGTGGAAATATATAATATGGAATAAACAACAAATACAAGATGTTTAAGAACGATATAAGACAAACAAGAAAAAACATAATTATTTGCAGAGGAAGAACAACTTAGCAGATATTTACGTATTGACTTGTGCATTATTACACTTACCTATCTATTTCCACATATACGTACACTCAAAGTGCTTTTGTAAAACTTAAAACCTTGACCAAAGGAAACAAATAGGGGTAAACTCCAAAAGCATGAATTCAGCAACAGAGCCATGTTCACGCTTTCTTCCTTTTGTCTCATGTATCATAAAAGAACCCAGCCGATCATCTGCGTGACAAGGAAAAAACAAAAAACATTATTGCAATCTGCTCAACTGCATACCATCATGTCTTATAAGATGCTGTTTAACTTTTGAGTCTTTAGAATGTGAAGTAACAAAGATGTATTAAAATTAACTATTTCTTTTTTAACAGAATCCTAATCATGAGATCAGAACTCACCTTTAAATGGCAAAACATGGTTGCTTTTATTCCCTGTCTATGTCCTCATACATAGGTTCTTGTTCTTTATTCCTCTCTACACCTATAACTGTGTCATAACTATTATCCTCTTCATTATTCCTCTTCTTTCCCGACATGTTTACTGACACCTTTTCTTTTTCTAGGAAGGAAAATATTTAAAAATATTTTTTAATATTCAGGATAGGTCTGAAAGCATAATTTTCTTAAAATGATTTTGTTCTTTTGTAAATTATACAAATTCCCTGATGTATATTATTTTTCAAATGTTATTAGTTACTAGGAAATGAAGAAAAACTCAGAGATGTTTAGGTTGAAGTATAAACATACTAACCTGTTTTGGCTGAATGTGGTGTATCCTTCAGATTTCTTCTAAAAGTTGGAGGAAATCAACAATGTTGAAACATGTTAAACAACCTGCACTTTATGATTATTTTCATGTTAAAGAGTTTTGAAAGCTTAAAGTATACATCACAAAATTATTACCAGGTTGGATTAATTTTATGTAAAAGAGAAATATATCAAATTAACTTTTATTACATATGATTAACTGAAAAAAAACTTCTGTGATTTCCATCAGGGTTCAGCATGCCTTGTAAAGAGGAATTTGTAGATCATCACATGAAGAAACGTACCTTCTTTTATAGACAAAGTAGACTCCAGCAGCTCCTGCAGCAATAACTAATAAACATGCGATTACTATTCCAGCAATGACACCTCCTGAGAGTTTATTATTTTCTGAAATAAAAACAGAAGATGCACAAAAGCAGTTTATATGTAAACAAATGCAGTTTATGTTTTTCAACTAATACATGTGTATTTTAGGTATTTAGTTATTTCTTGTTACTTAAATTTTAGCAATATATCAAAACAACATAGGAAGCATATAAATACATAAAGGCCCTCTGCTGTAGGGGCTTTACAAGGGTTCTCTATATTTGGTTCATATCTTGTAGTTTTATTTTATTTTCTATCAGTCCAAAAAGGGAATTTTCTTTTATTTTATGTTTGTGTTAATACATAGTTCTTTCTTGCAGCTATTTGTGCAGTGGCACAAATACAAAATGCAAAACATGATAGTAAGGGTAAAAATGGGTTCTTTCTGTCTTTTGTATTATGATTTAGTATTTATAATAATTTTGCACAGAGGGCATAACATATAAATTCTTACACCTACCGAGTACAGAGACAGCTGAGGCCTGGGATGTTTGAAATTTCCGAGTTTTGTTGTTAAAGGCCCGACAGCTGTAGTTTCCCCTCTGGCTGATCTGAATGTTCTTCAGGTTTAGTTCTGGTCCAGTATCAGGCAGCGGGTCTCCATTTAGAGACCATGTAAATTCAGCAGAAGGTCTCGACTCAGCTAAACAACCCAGAGTAATGTCTGATCCTTCTTCATGATGTTCCTTTGATGGAGAAACTTTTAGCGTTGTATTTTCTGGACCATCTGTGAGTAGAAGACACCACAAAAAAAGACGCGTAACACCAACTGATAAAATTAAACTTTCTTTTTAGCTGAACAATGATATCTGAATAATATCTTAAATATACACAAATTAAAGTGAAGTTTAGAAGAAAACTATACATTGGTTCCATGTAATTACAATTTTTAATGAAATATAGAATAATGCATATTAAATGTACTAGTAGTGCAACTGACTGTGGATATTTTTATAAAACTATCCTTTAATCATTTTAAAACAAATAATAATCTCTCAGTAAGATGTGACAATGAGCCAAACTCTGATGAGCATCTATGTTGACAACTCACAGCTGATGAAGATGTTCACTGGAGAACTTCTACCATTAGAGACAGCATTTTGCACATGGCAGCTGTATAGACCGTGGTCATAGCGGGTCACTTTGAATATAGTCAGAGTTGATCCTCCATCACTGATCTGAATTCTGTTGCTGGCTTTAGCTTCATAGCTGCTTTTCATCCATAGGAAGGAGAGCGATGATCCAGAGGCCGAGCAGAAGAGACTGATGGAACTGCTGAACTCAACCAAGTCTGCACTTTGTGGAGTTACTGTCACACTGGAAACTGGTTCTGAGGGTGGAAAACAAAATGTTACACAGTTTATAATTGTAAATTGAAGAAAGAATAAGTGTCGGTACTCCCCTTAATGTCAAAAATGGGACAGAATGTGGGCAATATTTTATATAGCGCTATTAATCTATTGAGCAATTGCTTTATTGTACAGAAATTGAAAAGAACAAAAGAATAAAGCACGTTAGAAATCAAATCTATATGAGCCAAATTCAAAGTGTCATGAAGCCACTTTTATTAACTTCTGGCCTCATGGTGTCACGCTATCTGCTTTTGTTTAGATTTTTTGGGGTGGTAGCTGTTACCTCCTCTCACTCTGCTCCACTCATCACAATCTGCAACACCTGCTGCTCAGTAATCAGCTTCACGTTGTTTCACCTGAGACTCCACCTATTTATACCTGCCGTCCACAACCAGGCCGTTTCTCAATTCACGAGAACGCGAGTACGGACTCGCGTTCTCGTCAAGTCCGGTCTTGGCGAGAACACAGGAAGATCGGACTTGACAAGAACGCGAGCACGCAGCACATATGGTGTATTGGAACAGAAGCGTACTTGTGACGTCATGAGACGCACAGTTCTTTAGCATTTCTTTAACATTCAAAACTATTTATATACTACACCACAATAAATCTTATTGAATTTTTTTTTTAAAACAACATTTTTAATTTCTAAAAAGCCTAAAAATTATCTTGCCGCAGTGCATTCTGGGCAAGTAGTCAGTCTGAAGAACGCACAAGTCTGCTCTGATGCATGCTCGATAAAGAGGGCGGGGCGAGAACAACACCTGGGGAATTTGGCGCGTTCTCGGTTTGGCTTTCTCGGCAATCGGAACAGTACTCGGGCTGAGGCTGATGACGTGTCACGAGCACACGAGACCGCTCAAGAACGCATATTGAGAAACGGCCCCAGTCTCTGCCAGATGGTCTTTCTGACTGCAAGAATTTTCCCCTGTGCTTTCGTGCTCAGCTTTCTAAACCCGTGTTCCTGTATGCAGCCCACCCTCACTGGATTGTCTCTCCAGTGCCTACATGCATCACCTTCTTGTCTTCATTCCTCTGTTCGCTCTGGCCTCTCTGGGGATTCATCGGGTGCTATTCTGGTCATGACCTGGACTGACTTCAGTTTCTGGATTCCTGGTCAAACCTGCCTCAGTCACTATTATCTGGTCGGGCCGTCTCAGTCAGCTCCTCCCATCAGCCAACACCAGCCTGTCCTGCCATCACCTCTTTTGGTCTGTTACCAAAAGACCAAAAGAGGTTGGTCTTTTGCAGCTATGGAGTATCAAGATATATATTACTGCCCAACAAAGCTTGATACGCCACATTACTCCAAACTTTTTGAATTGAGAAAGCCTCCTGGATAGGAAGTGAAACGTCTTCAAACTACGGAAAACAAGTCCAGACGCTTTTTTTTCTTTGGAATAACCATGACCTGGATGACTGACAATCTTCACCAGCAAGAAGGTGAGATTTATAATTTAAATTGGAAGCATGTGCTCACCATCAACAGCATCCCTGAAAACGAACAGCGGTGGAGAAGCGCCATATCTACTTGTGGTTGATGAATGTCTGAAGGGAGTTGTAGGCGACTCGTCTTTGGCGGTTTATGACTGAAATATTTTGTGAAAAAGCCTATAGACTATTAACCCACAACCAAAAAAAAATCATGGTTACTTAATTAAAGTCTAGAATAATTGATGGCCTGTTTTAAAATAGAGGCATTAAATGTATGGGTATAAATTGCTGCATGATTTTGACTAAGGAGCCCCAATAACAGCATGATTATGATAATAGTGGCAGAATGAGTTAATGAGAACAAAATAGATCCTTTGTATTATTGAGCAATAAACTTGTAAATTTATAGAAATATTTTATGTTTGTGTATTGCTTAGTTTCCTCACAAAATATTTCCATTTATTATAGGGTATTAGCGTTTTATATCATAGATGATAAAGGACACAAAATGTACACCTACCAAGTACAGAGATAATTGAAGGCTGGGATGTTTGATATCTCCCAGTTTTGTTGTTAAAGGCCCGGCAGCTGTAGTTTCCACTCTGGCTGACCTGAATGTTCTTCAGGTTTAGTTCTGGTCCAGTATCAGGCAGCGGGTCTCCATTTAGAAACCATGTAAATTCAGCAGAAGGTCTCGACTCAGCTGAACATCCCAGAGTAATGTCTGACCCTTCTACAAAATGTTCCTTTGATGGAGAAACGTTTAGCGTTGTATTTTCTGGACCATCTGAGAGTACAAGAAACCAGGAATAAGTCATGTAACACCAACTGACACAATAAAATAATTTAAGTTGAACAATCTTATTATGATTCATTTCTATTTATAAGTATACAAAACTATACAGTAAATGCAAATTTTAGAAGAAATACATTGGATCAATTTATTTTTCTAATGGAATCTAGAAGTATGCATATTAATTTGCTGGATTGATTGTTTATAAAATTATCCATAAATCATTCTGTAAATATCTTCTCAATCAGATGTGGCAATGAACTAAACTCTGATGAGCATCTACGTTGACAACTCACAACTGATGAAGATGTTCACTGGATCACTTCTAGCAGCAGAGACAGGATTTTGCACATGGCAGTAATATAGACCGTGGTCATAGCGCGTCACATTGATTATCATCAGAGTTGATCCTCCCTCAGTGGTTTTGATCTGAACTCTGTCGCTGGCTGTAACCTCAGAGCTGCTGTTCATCCAGAGGAAGGAGAGAGACGATCCAGAGGAGGAGCAAGACAGACTGACAGAACCACTGAACTCAACCAAGTCTGCACTTTGTGGAGTTACTGTCACACCGGAAACTGATTCTGAGGGTAGAAAAAACAAGTTTATAAGTTTATAATTACACCCCCACCCCCAACCAAAAATAAAAAGAACAAGAAAACAAAACATAGCAGCATCAATTGTATTTTAAATGATTATGAACTCAGCTTAAGTACAACTCATCAGTTTTACATTTTCATGCTCACAGTTTTCTTAGTGTGAATAATTAGATTTAGCCTTCCTAATAGTATTTCCATGTGGGTTTGTAATTGTACTAATGTGGCCTCCTTTTCCTTTGAGTTAATTTCATGTCTCTTACTTTGTTGATTTGGATTTGCTTGTTATATTTTTAAGTTATTTGCTTTTTTTATGAGATTTGGATTGGGTTAAATTCTTGGTTTGTTGTGTTGCATGTTTTTCTGATTTTGTTTTGGTTTTGAAGTGACGTTACAACTCATACCGGGAGATGCCCACTGCAGATTACAAGTGTTCTCCATTAGCTAAGCAGCGTTCAAACAGGGAAGCCGGTAATAAAGAGGTAGCTGTGCAGTTGAAGATGGAGCTGGACAGATCACATGTGTAGGAGCGGCAGGGCGGCACCTCACCAGTCTATCCTATCAGCTCTGCCCCCAGTCAATTAGTCCACATCCACTCCACCTGCTGCCAGTAATTACATTCAACTTTGGTCACCTGTTCACCTGCTCATATACATGTAATATTCTGGTTTCTGTTCTGGTTTTATTTTTGAGTCATTTTCCTCTCCTGCTTTAGGTTCTCTGCTTGCTTTGAGTTTGTGTCCTGTCTGGGTTTTTATTTACTGTTAGTTTATCTTGTTTTGTCATCTGTCTTAGTCTTAGCTTTATTTTCTGTTTTAGGTTTTTACTTTAGAGTGATTTTGTTTCTCAGTAAGTTTGGTGTGGTTTCTGTCCACTTGTCCTGTCAGCTTTTTAGCTTTGGTTTCTGGTTTATTTCTTGTTATGATCTTCTACACTGATGTCTGGTCTAATTACCCACTCTGCACACCTGCCTTACTCCACCCCTGTTGCAATATCTCTGACCGGTTCCACCTGCTTCCTCCTCCATATAAATAGTTGAGACCAGACATCAGTGCCAGGTCGTCTTGTTGAGTTATGGGTGAGTCTCCTTCTGCAAGATTCTGTTTTTGATTTGCTTTTGGATTTTTGACCCCCATTTGTCTCCAGTAACCTGAGCCATCCTGTTCTGTTTGTTCCTGCCCTGCCTGCACAACTGGACTGTTTGTTTTTCTGCCATTTTTGTTACAACAGGTTTTTTTGGATTTTGTCTCTGTTTTTGATTTCTGTTATTAAAATCCTTCTTTTTAAAGAAACCTCTGCTGGTCTGGCTGAATTATGGGTCCCCTGCCTCTGATCATTACAACACATGCTTTAGCCAACTCATCCCTACCAGAACGGTTCATGTCTTCTCTTCGCATCCAGTTTGATGATGATGTCTCCTACAGATCCCGTGTGCTGAGCCAGTTGGACTTTTCTGGTAAAGATTGCATGTGTCTGCATGCTGCAGTTCCACATGTTTCTCTGTGAGTTCAAGCTGCTTGCTTTGCCTTGTTTGGATCTTGTCATGATTTCGGCACTGTTGCCTGGTCTGATCTCTCATGTCACACACCTGTTCTAGCTCCGCCCGTTCCTCATCACTTCAGATCTGTTCCACCTGCTCTCACTAGTATTTAACCAGCTCTAAGACCAGGCAACAGTGCCAGTTTATTTCGATCCTAGTGTGAGACTTATTCCAGCGTTTATTATTCTGACTCCTGATCCTGACCTGTTTTGCCTTTCGACCTCCGAGCCTGCTTACTCCTGTCCGCTTCTGTTTGCCCGATCTGACCTCTGCCTGTCCTGACTACCCGCTGGATCTCTGCCCCGTGTACCGAATCTGGAACCGTGACCAAACTCCGTCCTGGATTATCCTTCGGTACCTCACTGGCTCTCTGATCTCCTGGCTCCGACCTTCGACCACGTCCCCGACTTCGGCTTCGCTCTACGGCTCATCCTGCTGACGTTTGCTCTCACGGTTCTGATCTTCTGCCTGTCCTCCGACCACCGAAACACCCGCTGCTGGGACTTCATGAGCGGCAACCGCCGCAGGGAATTGACGACCCGCCTGCTGGGACCCACTGGGACTGAACTGAACATTAAGACCAGGTTAGTGACCGACACGTTTGTGTGCAAACACCTTCAGATAAGCGTGGTCACTAACCTGCCGTCTCCTTCTGCAGAGGATCCCGCTGTAGACGCTGACACCTCCCGCTTCGCACCTGATCTAAATAAACTGTTAAACTTGAACGGTTTGTCTGCCTTGAATTCTGGGTCCACCGGTTCTGAGCCTAACAGATCTGTCACTGGATCTGTCACTGCCTACATCTTCTGATTCTCTGCTCATCCCTGCCTACCTTCAGCCATAACTCATCTGCCAAGTCTGTTTCTGCTTGTCTGCCTCACCTGCCGTTATTCATTCTTTCAATAAACCTTTTAAAAGTACATAACTCACTGTCTGGCTGAATAGGGTTCATCAGCAGTAACCATTACACTGTCTTTGTTTTAACTATGACCTGACAATTATTTTGCATATATCTCTTTTATTTAATTTATTTATGCTGAATTTCTGTCTTTAACATTCATGAAAGCAAAAATAGTTGTGTAAGCAGTCTTACTTGGAGAAATGAAATTCCTTTTCCATCAGCTCACCTCCTAAAATTGTGATTTGTGCAAACAGCAGGACTTAACCAGCCTTTGTTCCTCATATCATTTTCATTGGAAACTATTTTCAATCTTAATAATTACTCTACACCAGCGGCTCCCAAACTTTTTAGCCGCACACCCCATCCTGTGTCCCATCTGGGTCGACGCAACACCAGTATTCATACAAAAAAAATGCAACAAGCATTTTATAGCCATATTAAAGGCGGCATGTTTAATCATGCTCAAATGACCAGAACACGCATAACAAAAAAAAAGTTGCAGGTACAATAGTACAACAATCATAACAAAGGTTATAGAAATAAAATTAGAACACAATTTGATTTAATTTGCAATAAAATTGCACACAACATCCACAAAAGGATCCTGAGGATTTTCAGGCGCATCGGTGGCTCAGCCTGGAGCCAGAGAAAGAAGACGCTGAGATTGGTCAAACCTCCATAGACAACCTGTGTCTGTAGCAGAGACCATCCAGGTGAATTCACCGACTAAACTCTGATAATGTACCTGTGTGTGTGTTCTCACTTTATTTATTTAATGTACCAGCTTCTAAATCTGACTCACAGTTTTACACCAGAAAATAAAAACATGAGGAAGTTTCATTTTATTTGTGTCCGATGACGAGAAAAAGAGAGAGAGAGAGAACTTTGGTGGAGCCACACAGAACAATAACAGAGCACCGGCCGCGATAAAGCTGTTATTAATCAAGAAGATAAAGTTATTTCCTGATTGTTTCACAGCGATTTCCTTCAGCAGGTAAACACGCCCAAAGCAACACACCTCAGCTCCCTGCAGTCCCACCACCGGTTGCTGGTTTCCCTGTTTGGGTCTGAATACACACTAAAACTGCATCTTTTAAATGAACTGCACCTGACTGAATCGCAATGAAAAGTACTACAGCTCTGTGAGTGACCATAGTCAAGAAACCGCGTCTACCACCAATTTTCCCCCCAGCTGCAGCGGTGTGGGCGTGACATGCGCATCAGTGTTTGGCACGGGTTCAGATTCACAGCACCATGGGCATCGCCGTTTGTAGACGCTACGTGATCTCTAGAGAGACCAAGTCACTGAATTTAATCTTGTAAATAAAACTTTCAGCCCATATAAAATTTTCCCTCTGCTGGTGTAAACGACGTAAACTCAGGAGAGAGAGAAATTTTCTTCTATATTTCATCTTAAAATGAAGTACAGAATAAGATTTCTTCTAAATAAATACATTTTCATGTTAATATATTTTTATTTAAATTTACAGTTTTTTATTTTAATTTTTACAAAGGAAATGTTTATTTAAACGTCTTTGGTGTGGGGAAAAAACACTGTCAGACTGGCACGATTAGTGCGCTGTGCACGAGGAATAAACAGTGGATAAAATGCATAAATAAAGAGCACAACAGGCTCCTTTAGAGGGAACAGGAGGAATGACGGATCTGAGCTGAAGCCCCCCATGTTACAAGTTCCTTAAAATGACCCTTAAAGGTGCACACCTAAATTACATGTAATGTAATTTTGCAAACCTGAATTCAAGCGCAAGGCAGCACGCCTGTTTATAGGAACGAAACTTATAAACAGACTAAGTGGCTTTTTAAACTGCATCTGGTTAGCAGAACGGTTTTCTGATCCAGCGTGCAGCCAAGACTGTTTCTGAATGAAGGATTTATCTGGCAGCCGCTCTCCTCCCTTGCCTCCTGCATACACAGTACCGGACCGTACCGGCGTACTTTCCCCACTGGTTAAGACCAAAATTATTTATAACTCTGATCATTCTTCCTGCTCCTCTATTAACATGAACTGCAGCAGGAATGATTACTAATGGCCACAAGCTGTGAAAGATTGGAAACAGCTCCGTAGAAGGCGGAGTTTATTCTGAGCTCTGGATGGACAGAGCTGTGAATGGATCATCCGCAACCCATATGGGCTTTGTTATTTTTATGCGTGAGAAATGCCATGTGTTGCGTGTGAGCGTGTGGAGTCAGTGAAATGCATGTGTCGTGCGGTCAATGCGGGAAAGTTGAGAGCTCTGCTTATTACCACTTGGTGTTTAATTGCAAGTAATCACAGGATGTCATTATAGTTCATTCCAAGGTTTAAATAAAATGAAATCAAGTCTATGTTCCCATTGTTTCTTGGATGTATGCTACACCACCATAAAGGAGCTCCCTCACAAATAACTTGTGGCCACGACTTATCTATCTCGTTCCACGTATTAGATTACTAATACGTGTGATTACGTGTTTCAACAACTTGTAAACCTTTTTTTTTCTGTCTATGTCACCAGACTTGCTCCGTACAAAGGCAAAATAAACAAAAACCTAAATTATGACATGGTGTAGAAGTACCTGCCACAAATGCCAACTAAATTATTTGTTTTTTAAATGATATGAATGTCAAAGGATCAGAGGTCACTGAATAATAAAGAAACCCTCGATGTAAACTACAAAAAACTAAATGTATACAAAGACTTACATAAAATCTACAAATATTACAATTTTAGTACAAATTTACATCAGAATAAGAATTTAAAGAATGCATAAACGTTATGCTACTTCTGTTCTAAAAATACAACATGTCCACAAAACATACCATATGTAAAATTGTGAGTGATAAAAGGAAATACTTTTGGTTAGATTTTACCATCTGCTCACCATATATGTCCAGACTGGTGTATCCTATTTGTGTGTTTTCTCCAACTGGTAAAATGCTAACTCCGTACACCCCACTGTCACTGAGTGCCAGGTTCCTTAGCTCTAGAGATCCAGTAGATGTGAAGAGGGTGATCCTGCCTTCATACTCTGGTCCAGTAGTGTTTTGAGTAGGCAGAGAGCTTATAATTGATCTCTCATTATTATTAAAATTCCAAATCACCATCATAAATGGTTCTTCTGTTGGAGGCCTATTTGTTCTGAACATCACGGTCCCTCCAACAGATGCATTCAGAGGACCATCTTCCAACAAATCATATCCTTCAGATAAACCTGTGGAGAACAGAACATTTTCAAAATTAAAGTTTTAAAGTACTCAGGTCATTTTATTAGCTCTTAAGTTAAAAGTATCTTATGCAATCATTCTTAGATGGCACCTTCCCTAATTATAAGAAAGATTTATTTTAGAGATGTCCCAATCAGATTCCAAAAAAGCTGATCACAGCATTTCTTAGTACTTGGTTTCAGCGTAGCTGACTGCACACATCTCCCTATACCTGTCCACATTAATGGCATTGATTAGTTCACATCTTTCTCATGGATGGGTATTGCTAATGTGGCCCGGCAGTAAATAAGTTTTTGGACTTAAAGGAGCTATATCTTAGTAGTTAAAATCCAAACAAGACATACACAATGCCTTTGATGGAGACCAGCCATCTATTCCATGGTGCATTGTTGCTGTGAAACTCAACTGAATTTTTACTTCCACAGGATAGGTATATGATGTTGTATTCTCTGTCTGGCTTCCATGTTTACAGGGTGCTGCTCTTTTACCAAAACAAAATACCAAATGCTGCGCTCTGTTTTGGGAACTCTGGGAAATGTCATATGATTGGCTGAGGAACCAGGAAGTGAACACAGGCCACATTATGAACAGAAGTAGTTCCAGACTGTAACTCTAGGTTTGAAAAGAAAAAAAACTTGACTAAGACATTGTTGATGGAGAGAACCGATTGTTTACAGGGAATGTTACTTCCATCCCGGGTTGGGGAATGAGAATGATTTAGGTTAATTTTAAAGTAAATATCTTACTTATAGCTCATTTAAGCTTTTAAATCAAAACCGGTATTTCTCATTCCGTTCCTTCAACGTACTAAATAAAACAGGTGCAAAAAGGACATAAGATGCAGGTGCAAAAAGGAACATGAACAATACATCAAATTAGCTTGAAAAAGAGTGAGAAAAAGACAAACTTATTTACTCTCACTCCCTAGTCATAAATAAATGATACGGTTGCTCTTCTAACTTAATAATTAATAATCCTCCTCGCATTATACAGGACTAACAGCAACTACATTATTGCATGATTATACTATATATCAAGAATCAAGGTGGTGTGGTGATATTTTTTCAAGACAGACACGGCTCAGGATGCACACAAAAGATATATACAGGTATACACAGCAGAAAGACATATTTATTTATTTATTCTTAAGTCTAAATATGAAATCAATCAGTTGGCTAGACTGGCAAACACACTTCCTGAGAGACCCAAGCATGCAAATAATCTTTAGTGTCTGTACCGAGTTATGAAAGACAGTCCTTTTAAAACTGTATGATTTACCGTGTTGTTGCATAAATGAATCACTCACAGCTTTGATGATACATTCATCCCTGACAGGCAATGACTGTCAGTTTTCTTAAACCTCCATATACTATATATATATATATATATATATATATATATATATATATATATATATATATATATATATATATATATATATATATATATATATATATATATATATATATATTCATTTGTATTGTATTTTTCAGTGCTTGATCATGTAAGTATATATATGAGTCCGGAATAAAGTTTATCTATCTATCTATCTATCTATCTATCTATCTATCTATCTATCTATCTATCTATCTATCTATCTATCTATCTATCTATCTATCTATCTATCTATCTATCTATCTATCTATCTATCTATCTATAACCCCCCCCCTCCTTCTATCCAATAATCTAAGATGAATTACAGAATTTTCATTATTTTTTAGTAGTCATAGCTCACCTGAAATAACTCCAAAGATTATGTAGCTTATAATGAAGGCGTCCATCTATTCTTGTATTCTCATATAAAAGGTATAAGGAAAAAAAGAGGAAAGCTTTCTGTCCTTGTCCAGTGCTTTTTGATTTGCTAATAAATGCTTGCTTCAGGATTTAAGGGTAAAATAAGGAAGTAACTTTGCATCTCTGAATGGTATAAGGTTCATCCACTACCCTTTGTAAATCATTAACCAATCATTTGACTGTTTACAAAGTTCCATGGATACAAAATACCATTTCTAAAACCTTTGGTTTTAGAGATTTCTTTAAGTGTCTAAAAGATATGCAAGACTACCATGCTTCTTAAGTGACAGCATTTTCTAATTACCACATTGAGTCTCACTCTACTAAAAGGGCAATTGAGCCAATTTCTGATCATGAACAGCACTCAAATTAATGCAATGGAAAACAAGTTCTCAGATATGAACAATTGTAATTGTAATTTACACTCATATTATTGAGTTGCTTGGTTATGTTTTTCATTTTGGGTTTATGTTTTTCTGTATTTCTGTTGTAATGTTCTACAGGTTGTGTCATAATTCAATTTTATGTTTGTTATTGTTAAGGGTTTTCCTGTTTAGATTACCTTTTAGTTTCCACATCATTCTATTTTCCATATACTTGGAGTTATTTCTGTGTAGCTCCTATCATGTTTTGTTTTTATGTGTTAGATTACTGTAATTATTTCTGTTCCCCTCTTTCATTTTTTGTTTCCACTCTGGCACCTTTATCAGTGTCATTCAGTCATTCAGTCTAATCGTGTAAGTCAGGGGTTCCCAAAAAATATTCAGCCGCGCACCCCCTCCGTGTCCCAACTGGGTTGACGCACCCCCAGTCTTAAAAAAAAATAAAAAAGTATGTTTGTATATATATATATATATATATATATATATATATATATATATATATATATATACAGTTGCAATGGTTGTTTGTCCTGTTTGTCTCTCTGTGTTGCCCTGCGACAGACTGGCGACCTGTCCAGGGTGTACCCCGCCTCTCGCCCAGTGAACGCTGGAGATAGGCACCAGCAACCCCCGCGACCCCATGAGGGATTAAGCGGTTTGGAAAATGGATGGATGGATGGATGGATATACAGTTGCAATTGCAGCTCAAACGTCATGACAAACGTTATGTAAATAAAATTACAACATAATTTGAATTAAATTGCAATAAAGCCAGAGAAAGATCAGTCACACTTCCACAACCTGAAACATCTCTGAAGCAGGTGGATAACAGAGCGCTCTATAAAGATGTTATTAATCAGAGAAATAAAAAGTTATTTTCTGATTGTTTCACAGCGGTTACATCCAGCAGGTAAATACGACAATATACCAACACTCCTCAACTCTCCGCACCCCCTCTGGTTTTCCTGTTTCTGTCTGAATATGCGCGTAAACCGCATATGTAAAATTAACTGCACCTGTCTGAATCACAATAAAAAGTAATACAGCTCTGTGCGTGAGCATAGCCAAAAGTTGCGTCTACCCCTCCCCCCATAACACCGGTGTGTGCGAGTCAGAGATTGTCACCGGTACAATCACGGCCCCATGAGCAGCGCTGTTTGTAGGCGCTGCGCGATCGATAGAGAGACAGTCCCTCAATTTAATCTCATAAATAAAAACTTTTGAAAAACTTTCGAATTAAAATTTCCGCTCTGCTGACGTAAACAACGTGAAGTGAGAGAGAAAGAGACATTTTCTGATTCTCGCTCGTTTTCTTCTTTTTGATCCGTTGCAATTCATCACTCTCTCTCCTCCTGCATCGCTAATTTTAACTTTGTCTCACCTGCATGACAGTTTCCCTGATATCAGCCAACTCAGCATATTTGCCAGAAAGATAGAGACTACAAACCATGTGCACATATATAGCACAATGTGGATATTTCATCTTAAAATGTAGATGTGAGGGATTTACCCCACTAACAGATGTTGTAAACAGGCATTTGCTGTTTTTAAAGCAATTGAGTATTTGGGGAAAGGTTTAAGTTTATCTTTATTTGATGTAACTTTATGAACTTGCTTTTTTGTTCTCACCACCCTTTTTTTCTTTGAGTTCACCTGGTCAGGTGTTGCCATGGAAGCGCGCCCATGAGCAGTGCTAATAAGGACCTGGTGTTGTCAATCAGCCTCAGGAGGGAAAATCCATTTTGATTGAGATGGAGGGGAGATGTTCTGGGTTTTGTTTAGGATTTGGAGTATTGTTTAGCTTTGATTTGTTGAACAGGTGCTGCAGACCATAAAGAAGGCTGGTCTGACCATACATCCTAAGAAATGTTCATTGGCCAGGAGGGAGCTCCAGTATTTAGGCTATATCCTTGGTGGAAGGGTCATAAAACCAGTGAAGGATAAGGTAGAGGCAATCAAAGCAGCAGAGAGGCCAAAAACTAGGAAACAGGTCCGATCTTTTTTGGGTCTGGTAGGGTGGTATCGAAGGTTTATTAGGAACTTTTCTGCTGGAGCAGCCCTCTTTTCTGACCTCACTGGAACATCAAGTCAGCATATTTTTGCACTGTGCCGAGGCCAGTGGTTGCAGAAGATCAATTTCAGGGTAAAAAACAGGTCATGAAGGTTAGGGTTAAGGGGAAGTTAGTCACTGCCCGCCTAGATACAGGAAGCGAACAGACCTGAATTCATCCATCTATTTTGGGAGATGAGTACTATCTAGAAGGGCCACGCCTTAATATTTCCTGTGTTCATGGTGATCATAAAACTTACCCTACTGCTGCAGTCTATTTGGAGGTGGCGGACCAAACGTATCTTTTAAGTGTGGGCGTAGTAGAGGGTATTGTTCACACAGTGATCTTAGGTCAGGATATTCCGGTTTTACTAGATCTTATCCAGTCTTGTAAACCAGTGTGTGTTGTAACCAGATCACAAAGACGGGCAAAAGAACTACCTGGAGATGGTTATGAGTTTATGGCTGATGCTGCAGAGACAGACCAGCAAATAGATTCTGACATGGAGGGTGAAAAAAATTCCCTCCAAGAACTGCCCTTCTTCAAGTCTAATATTGCTGCAGAAGAGAGTTCAGTCAAAATGAGGAAAAGCAAACATCAAAGAAGTCTTCATAAAATTCCAGGTAGAGTGAGACAAAAATCATTGGGATCTTGATGGGGATATTTTGGGTGTAAATGTTGATTTCAAAAAGCTACAACAAGCTGATGAATCCCTGGTGACTCTTTTTTTACCAAGCGATTCCAGTCTCTGACAAAGAAATCTGTAAACATTCTGAAGGACGGGGTTACATCCTTAGAGATGGGTTTCTGTATTTTCAGTGTGGGAAAACAGGTTCTGAGAAACTCGTTGAGCTTCAAGGTTTAAGGGGACAGGTGTTAAAATTGGCACATGACGTTACCTGGGTGGGACATTTGGGTTTTAAAAAGACTTATGATAGGATTTTTGCTAGGTTCTATTGGCCAGGTCTTTATAAAGAAGTGAATGATTACTGCTAATCATGTTCAGTCTGCCAGCTGTCAGGTGGTAGGAATGTTCCAAAATATCCACTACAGTCATTGCCTGTCATTGATGATTGGGATAAGTGGTTGCCTTATCTTTTGTTTGTGTATCGTGAAGTTCCCCAGGCATCCACAGGCTTTTCGCCATTTGAACTTCTTTATGGCAGACAGCTAAGGGACCCTCTGGATGTTCGTCATTAGCTATGTCTTAAAAATGAGAGAGAATATGGAGGAGACAACCAACCTAGTGAAGAGGCACCTGGAGGAGGTTCAGCAACAGCAACAGACCTGGTATGACAAGAGCGCCAGGTGCAGATCAAGCCAGGTCAGAAGGTTCTTTTATTACTTGCAAGAACTGACAATAAACCCCTGGCAAAATGGCAGGGGCCATATACTGTAATGAAGAAGCTAAGTGCTACTACTTCTGTGATTGAGATGCCTGAGAGAAGGAACTCTAAACAAACTTTTCATATTAATCTGCTCAAGGAGTGGAAATCACGGGATCCACCCCTTAGTCAGCAGTATTTTGTTCGGGCAGTGGAAGATGAAGATGATGAGGTTGAGTTGCTGACAGAGAGTATAGTATATAATGTTCTGTCACTTTTTAATTGACGGGTGATTAATGACCCTAATCATTTCCGGTCTCCCTTGATTTCCGGTCCCCCCTTTGATTTCCGGTCCCCTCCCCCACTCCAGGAAGCCGTACCCCTCCCCCATTTCCGGTCCCCTCCCCCACTCCAGGAAGCCGTACCCCTCCCCCATTTCCGGCCCCCTCCCCCACTCTAGGAATTTGAAACTGACACAGATTCAACAAATAGGATCTTCTCACCAACATGACAATCAAAAACGGGGTTTACCGGTCGATGGTTTCTTCCGCGCAACTCCGAGACAGGCTCAAGATAAAACAACTCCGGTTATTTTTCTGCTTGACGCATGGCGTGACAAGATGATAGCAGACCGGATGTCAACGCTGTTCTGCAACTGTTGCAACTGGAGAGATGTTTTGAGGATCAAGAAAGTGGTAGCTTTTTAGACCCGCCCTCCTCACAACAGCCAATACCTCCCCCCTTCAACGTTAACCACACCCCTTCTCAGTATAAGAAAAAACAACCAGGCAGACCGATCGGGACCTCCATGCAACTTCACTGACCAGACTTCTAACATCTGAAACCATGAGGAACTACGCGGGCCGCGGTTTGACGGTCTATGGGCTGGATAGCGAACCTACTCCACCACCGTCTCCTTCAACCGCTCAGCCGCTAAACCGCAAGACTCTACGTAAGCTTTGCTGAATACGAATCCTACGTGAAAAAAACTCCATCCCGCATCTCTATACGGTGAAATAGAGGATCCTTAATCTTTAATCCTGATATAAAGATTAATTCAGTTTGGCGGGACAACATAAAGCGTCTTAATAGTGCAGCCGCTCACTCTCTTACTGATCACGACCCCAAGTTTCACGAGATCTGTTAAGGAGGGGAGGAGTTGTGTCAAACACATGTGTGGCACTGCAGGAAGGGGGACAATATCGATCTTTGCTGACTTGCAGTCAGCAAATTCGTGCAGGGCATTATCTTATCATTTCATACATCTAACAGCAAAACCGTCGCTTTCAACAAGCATGACATCCTTTCATTGTTAGTTAATAAACAAAAACACCGAGCCTCTCTGTTATCTTAATCAACAGACTGACTGGTCAGCGTAGACATCATACTTCCTGGTTAACTAGGGAGCCAAACAGGAAACCTCCCCCTTATCTCAATAAACCACTGACCACCGCAGCTCAGTAAAAATCAAAACGGTCAGTAAAAGTCATTACGCTGGTGGAAGTCACGCCTTTCTTATCCTACAACTCTCTTAGTTAAAATGTAGTTGTTGTTTTTGTTTTTTACCAACTCTGAAGGCAGCCATCTCTCTACAGATTGTACTAATATTTGTCCTGTCACCTGTACATGTCCTAACTATGGCTCTTATAAATTAAAGATTGTTCAGACAATTAATCGTGTAATCGTTAAAAATGTACAAATTCTGCTGATTCTTAACATAGTTACTTAAGCTAATTCTATGAGTAATAGAAATGAAAAAAAGCTAAATCGGTGAATATTTCACTCTGAATAACAAGGCTAAATCTTCAACTAAAAAGTTCTAGGATCAAAATGTTAAAAGTTCAGCCCTTTCTGGTGGACTTGCAAATGCAGTGCAAATGCATCTGTAGTGAAAATAGTCACAAAAAAGTATCAAGTTACACCTGTACATTACATTCTGGAGTTTTTCTTTTTTAGAATAGAATAGATTTTATTCTATTTATAGAAAACAGATCTTTCTAGTGTACTGCAGGGACAATGTTAAACTAGGGTTTTTTTAGTCGACAAATGATAATATAATGATAATGACACATTTATCAAATAAGGTACACATCTAGTTTAAATTAAGGTATGATAAATACTACCTTTTTCATATCATTCTGACACAGTTTTAACACAATAGAAATAGCTGTACTGTTCCAAAGTGGGGAGATTCAGGTGACAGCTGACTTTAGACAATACTGATTAAAATGGAACAAAGCTCAATTTAAAGTTAAGTTAGTACAGCAAAGGAAAAAGAAAACAAACTGCAATTATTAATACATAAGGCCTAGTCAGATAACAATTGAAAAATAAAAACAAGTTCATTTGCAGAATAATGTAATATTTTAAACATATTTTGTTACACAAATTAACAAAAACTGCAAAGACTTTCTCCACAGAACAGAACCAAAACCAAACTTTGCTCTCAATATATTGCTCTGATAAGACTCTGCAGGTTTTTCACTGGAACCTGCTCATTCTGCTCCACTTTATCGTCTCCATCTTTAAACTAAAAAACTAGATGCTTTGATTTCGCCTCTCCCCCCATGGTTCATTTTATAGAACTCAGGGTTTCCCCAGAACTTGGGCTAATCTTTGCAGTAGGTGTTTTGGTGGGTTGAGGGGTGTTTGCGGTTAACTGTGCCGGCGGGGATTTTTACCAAAATATTGATTTTCATCATTAAAAACAGCAGAACAGTATAGCGTTGTACCAGACAAGTAAAAGTTAGGTAACCAAAGTAAGAAGAACATGATTTTTAATTGTGATGGCAGAAATATCCAGTCAGTAGCTTTTGGTTTTACGGTTATAAACATTGATCCATTATTTGGTGGATATAAAGTCTGCTGATCATCAGCCGGCTGCAAGCAGCAACAGAAATCCATGCAGGGTACAGGCCGGCCTGCAGCACAGTAAAAATGCAGAGGTTGCTGTCAGCAATACCTGTTGGCGTGTAATCAGTAGAGCCAACATTTGCACTGCCGATTTTTATTTTTTTTTTCTTCACACAAACCACGGTCTGTTTGTACTAACAGACCGATCTAGACTTAGGTTAAATCAGTCGGTTTGGAAGTGGCTTTTTTCTTGTTGAATAATGCCAGTAATTGTCTAAACTTTCTCTTTTATTTGACAAAATTGCTGACAAGCACAAAATTGTTGGATTTTGTTTGGAAATCAGTGGCAACCGCAGAACAACAGACTCTCTAACAGCCAAACCAGTGCTACAAATCCTCTAAAGCTACATGAGGTGAACCCTGAACTAAGGGGGGAGTTTTGTGGTGGATAGATGCTAAACTTTCTTCAGTGATATTTTTCATTTAGTTTCCAAACACACCTAGAACCAGCACCATTGGTTAAAAAATGTAGTTGAACATGCGGAGAGGTTTAGCCTGTATAAGTTTTGACCCTGTCTAGAGCGGCAAACCCCCACAATGAATTCACAGCTTTTCACCAAATTGCTTGTCTTAATTTTTTTTCTTCCAAAATTCATCTCCACGATCAGTGTATGTAAACTTCTGACTGGAAAATACCAGGATATGTTGTCCCTGTATAGGTGAAACCAAACCGTAACAACTATTTAAAAATATGTAAACAGTTTTAATTGACTAATTAACTCTTCTACTCCTATTTTGCAAAATCAACACTTACACCCTTTTGGGTCCTTTTTATTTTTACGTTATTTGTTGTTATTTCAACTTTACGTTCTCTCTGTTTTGTTTTTTCTCTTCATAGTAGGTACATCTACCCTGGCATTCTGTTTAGCTGTGACGCCATTACCGTCTTTAACGTAGAAACTATTTGTGGATCAGTGTTTCTGTGATGCTTTTGTATCTCTGCTTATGCCATATTGATAGTGTTAGTAAAATTGTATTTATGTAGTAGTGCTTTCTTATTTTATTTTTATTTATTTTTTTACTTTCCAGATATTGTATTATCTGTCCACTCTGAAAAATAAGTCCATAATTAGCATTAAGAACCCAAAATACAATACGAGTGTGGATAGTAACTATATTTGACGCCCTAAGATATGTGTGTGTCACTTTATGGCAAATATGCTATAAAAACCCACCAGTTATTACTCCTTTGGGGGTTCTCTTGTAGAAAAATAGTTTATTGCTAGTTTTTGAATCTGTCTTTGGTAAAGAGGATGGATAGTATGAAGTTTATCAGGTGTCTAATTTCAATGGTTAAAAACATGCTGCTTTGTTTACGAGCAACATTTACGATTGTCACTCAAGTTATTTATTTTATAGTGTTAACTGTTTGCATTTGGAGGACCTAGTTGCATGAGACTATGTGCTAAAATTCTAAAGGATTGTTCATTTGAAACTGAGATCAGAATTGAGTCACATAATGAATCTGGTATAGTGAGATTTTACAACAGTGACAAAAAACTATTTTACACATCTTTTTTATATAGCTTTTACTTTACGTGAAATTTTACATAAAATATAATCAATACATTATCAAATCTACAATTAAATTACTCAAAGAACTTTTTTGTCACAGAAACATTGCTTACAGTAATCAGTTACATAGAAAAAATCTATGCTACTGGAGCGCAGTGTTTGTTTATCTGTGTGAGCTTTAATTGATGTTTAATTAACTGAGGTGTGTTAGAAAACCAGAGAGCAAAAGTTCTGACATCAAGTCAGAACCTGACGGTGCACTGGAAAGTTTTCACACCCCATCCACACGTTGGTTACTGGTCAGACCTTTTTATCTATCGCTATCACTCAAACACAACGTCTCGTTCCTTATTTGGCACAAAGGCAGTTTTTTCTTGTAAAAAGACAAGAAAAGGTACACATTTTAAATCCCATGAAAAATTTGCTGAGAGCGGAATAAAGGTAGAATGCAAGGTAATAAATATACAGAAAAAGATGTGTTCACAAGAAATCTAATGACAGTGGATAACATATTAGGTAATGAGGAAAAAGGGGGAAATATGCTTGTAAGGTTACCAATATTACCCAGACATTCAAGACGGTCTTAACTAAGAAATTAAAAGCTCACCTTTATGTGAGAGGATTATTTCCTGTTTCTGCTTTTCTGTTTCGGCTATTTTTTTTTTTTTTCAAAAACTGAAACAAATGTATAAGATCTGACAAATGAGCTGAATGTATCCAGAAGCTTTTTAAATTATTGTATTTATTAAGGGGTATAAAGCTATCCAAACCAGCCTATTATGAAAAAGTAATTGAATGAATAGATGTTATTATTCACAATTTTTGTAAGCTGAGGCTAATTTTATTACTCACGCCAAGGTCTATTTAATGTCAGACCTGTAGCCCAAAGAATTCAGGTAAATAGATTCAGGCTACAATTTCTCAGAAGGCTACATATTATGCCTGGATCTAAATAAATTCAAAAGCAGAATTTGACATTTATCATCGGCATCTATCTGTCTGATGAGGGTATCGTGCCATTTTATCCTTTCTCTTCAGACACCCAGTGACCAGGACAATATTATTTCCAAAAGTACACAAACAGCTCATCCAGGAGGCCGCAAAAGAACACAGAACATCTTAGGCACTGCACCTGACTTGTTTCAGTTAAGTTCAGTAAAAGTAGATTTATTGTTATTTTTTGGAAGGTGTGCATCCTGGTAGGTTTCACGTAAAACTAACAATTCAGAAAAAGAACTATATACTCAATCAAACCTGGTGGTGGACTGAGGCCAACTTGCCATGGGAGATCCTACCAGGAGTAAGAATCTCTGGAAAACATAGTTCTCAGAATCATAGCAGATTCAAGAGAGGGGTGATACATGGTGGATATTTGACATACTCACTAATTATTAAATTCATAATGAAAACTATATTTTGTTTCTTTTATTCTGCAAGTTTGCCGAATGTAAATCTTTACATTTACATTTGACTTTGCAGTTGTGGTACTTGAATTTCTCTGTGAGGCAGAATAAAGCCTATTTCAACTCTATTCCCTCCTATTTTTCTTGTATTTCATGTTTCAATCCTCGTAAAAAGTATTTGTAGTTTTTTTATGTTATTAATTACGATATGAAGACGGTTTTGAAATATTCTACTATCCAATACTCTGCTTTTTCATGATTGTCATGATTGGTAAAACTGCCAAAAGTAACATTTAAAATACCAGATTATGATTATCCATCATTTACTAAAGCAGAGATAGAAATCATTACTTTGCACAATTAATGGAGTTGAGGCTTTTATTAGCAACACAGTTCAATAACAGTCAATTTTAACCAGCTTTAGGATAAAAAGATGTTCGATATAGTGCAGTAGTTACTACAGTTTCAAAGATTTGTCTCAGAAACATTGCTTACAGTAATCAATTACATAGAAAAAAATGTTAAAATGTGGCATTCGTTATTGTAGACCAGAATGTTTTTGGTCATTGGCATTAACAACTTGTTGGTATTTCTGGAGCTGCAACAAACTGGTTTTCTTCCTACCTATCGCATAGATGTTTCACTATTAAAAACAAACCCAGTGAGTCCTTCTCCATGAATCCCCGCCGGCACAGTTAACCGCAAACACCCCTCAACCCACCAAAACACCTACTGCAAAGATTAGCCCAAGTTCTGGGGAAACCCTGAGTTCTATAAAATGAACCATGGGGGGAGAGGCGAAATCAAAGCATCTAGTTTTTTAGTTTAAAGATGGAGACGATAAAGTGGAGCAGAATGAGCAGGTTCCAGTGAAAAACCTGCAGAGTCTTATCAGAGCAATATATTGAGAGCAAAGTTTGGTTTTGGTTCTGTTCTGTGGAGAAAGTCTTTGCAGTTTTTGTTAATTTGTGTAACAAAATATGTTTAAAATATTACATTATTCTGCAAATGAACTTGTTTTTATTTTTCAATTGTTATCTGACTAGGCCTTATGTATTAATAATTGCAGTTTGTTTTCTTTTTCCTTTGCTGTACTAACTTAACTTTAAATTGAGCTTTGTTCCATTTTAATCAGTATTGTCTAAAGTCAGCTGTCACCTGAATCTCCCCACTTTGGAACAGTACAGCTATTTCTATTGTGTTAAAACTGTGTCAGAATGATATGAAAAAGGTAGTATTTATCATACCCTAATTTAAACTAGATGTGTACCTTATTTGATAAATGTGTCATTATCATTATATTATCATTTGTCGACTAAAAAAACCCTAGTTTAACATTGTCCCTGCAGTACACTAGAAAGATCTGTTTTCTATAAATAGAATAAAATCTATTCTATTCTAAAAAAGAAAAACTCCAGAATGTAATGTACAGGTGTAACTTGATACTTTTTTGTGACTATTTTCACTACAGATGCATTTGCACTGCATTTGCAAGTCCACCAGAAAGGGCTGAACTTTTAACATTTTGATCCTAGAACTTTTTTAGTTGAAGATTTAGCCTTGTTATTCAGAGTGAAATATTCACTGATTTAGCTTTTTTTTCATTTCTATTACTCATAGAATTAGCTTAAGTAACTATGTTAAGAATCAGCAGAATTTGTACATTTTTAACGATTACACGATTAATTGTCTGAACAATCTTTAATTTATAAGAGCCATAGTTAGGACATGTACAGGTGACAGGACAAATATTAGTACAATCTGTAGAGAGATGGCTGCCTTCAGAGTTGGTAAAAAACAAAAACAACAACTACATTTTAACTAAGAGAGTTGTAGGATAAGAAAGGCGTGACTTCCACCAGCGTAATGACTTTTACTGACCGTTTTGATTTTTACTGAGCTGCGGTGGTCAGTGGTTTATTGAGATAAGGGGGAGGTTTCCTGTTTGGCTCCCTAGTTAACCAGGAAGTATGATGTCTACGCTGACCAGTCAGTCTGTTGATTAAGATAACAGAGAGGCTCGGTGTTTTTGTTTATTAACTAACAATGAAAGGATGTCATGCTTGTTGAAAGCGACGGTTTTGCTGTTAGATGTATGAAATGATAAGATAATGCCCTGCACGAATTTGCTGACTGCAAGTCAGCAAAGATCGATATTGTCCCCCTTCCTGCAGTGCCACACATGTGTTTGACACAACTCCTCCCCTCCTTAACAGATCTCGTGAAACTTGGGGTCGTGATCAGTAAGAGAGTGAGCGGCTGCACTATTAAGACGCTTTATGTTGTCCCGCCAAACTGAATTAATCTTTATATCAGGATTAAAGATTAAGGATCCTCTATTTCACCGTATAGAGATGCGGGATGGAGTTTTTTTCACGTAGGATTCGTATTCAGCAAAGCTTACGTAGAGTCTTGCGGTTTAGCGGCTGAGCGGTTGAAGGAGACGGTGGTGGAGTAGGTTCGCTATCCAGCCCATAGACCGTCAAACCGCGGCCCGCGTAGTTCCTCATGGTTTCAGATGTTAGAAGTCTGGTCAGTGAAGTTGCATGGAGGTCCCGATCGGTCTGCCTGGTTGTTTTTTCTTATACTGAGAAGGGGTGTGGTTAACGTTGAAGGGGGGAGGTATTGGCTGTTGTGAGGAGGGCGGGTCTAAAAAGCTACCACTTTCTTGATCCTCAAAACATCTCTCCAGTTGCAACAGTTGCAGAACAGCGTTGACATCCGGTCTGCTATCATCTTGTCACGCCATGCGTCAAGCAGAAAAATAACCGGAGTTGTTTTATCTTGAGCCTGTCTCGGAGTTGCGCAGAAGAAACCATCGACCGGTAAACCCCGTTTTTGATTGTCATGTTGGTGAGAAGATCCTATTTGTTGAATCTGTGTCAGTTTCAAATTCCTAGAGTGGGGGAGGGGGCCGGAAATGGGGGAGGGGTACGGCTTCCTGGAGTGGGGGAGGGGACCGGAAATGGGGGAGGGGTACGGCTTCCTGGAGTGGGGGAGGGGACCGGAAATCAAAGGGGGGACCGGAAATCAAGGGAGACCGGAAATGATTAGGGTCATTAATCACCCGTCAATTAAAAAGTGACAGAACATTATATACTATACTCTCTGGTGACTGTCAAAGACTCTACTGTTTCACTTAATCTCGCTCATCTTTCTTTCACCAAGCAACAGGAGTTGGAGGCCATTATTCCGCCGGACCTTTTCAAAGAGCAGCCGAGAGCAACAGATTTAGTGGAGCACGATATTCATCTAAAGAACAGTACCCCCATTCAACAGCGCATGTATTGCATTCCAGAGAAGATGTCGCCGGTGCTAAAAGAAGAAATTGAGGTCATGTTAAAGCTTGGTGTGATAGAGCCAACCAGCAGTGAATGGAGCAACCCTGTGGTTTTGGTAATTAAGAAAGATGGGAGCATCCGCTTTTGCATTGATTTTAGGAAAGTGAATGCTCAATCAGACTTTGATGCCTACCTGTTACCAAGGTTGGATGACCTTATTGAATGTGTTGGTCAGGCTAAATATATAAGCACGTTGGATCTTTGTAAAGGATACTGGCAGGTACCCCTAACCGATACTGCCAAGCCACTCACTGCTTTCAGGACTCCTCAGGGATTGTGGCAGTTCACAAAGATGCTGTTTGGACTCCATGGGGCTCCGGCCACGTTTCAAAGACTGATGAATAAGGTGCTCTTAGGTATGGAATCATTCACTGCAGCTTACCTTGACAACATTGTTATTTATAGCAACTCATGGCAAGAACACCTAATTAATTTGAGACAGGTGCTGCAGACCATAAATAAGGCTGATCTGACCATACATCCTAAGAAATGTTCATTGGCCAGGAGGGAGCTCCAGTATTTAGGCCATATCCTTGTTTGAGGGGTCATAAAACAAGTGAAGGATAAGGTAGAGGCAATCAAAGCAGCAGAGAGGCCAAAAATTAGGAAAAAGGTCCAATCTTTTTTGGGTCTGGTAGGGTGGTATCGGAGGTTTATTAGGAACTTTTCTGCTAGAGCAGCCCCCCTTTCTGACCTCACTGGAACATCAACAACAAAAATTGTGTGGGGAGGGGCTTTTCAGGATTTGACAGGACTGTGTCAAGAGCCAGTGCTTCAGAGTCCAAACTTTAGTTTACCCTTCACGGTTCAGACGGATGCATCTGCCAGGGGAATTGCTGGGGTATTTCTGCAGGGAGAAGGAATGGAGAGGAAGCCAGTTGCCTACATCAGTCGGAAGTTGTTTCCATGGGAGACCAGATATTCGGTGGTGGAATTAGAGTGCTTGGCCATTAAATGGTAATAAAATACCCCGTATGGATCTTATGGGCTGAGAGTTTACTCTTGAGACTGACCATCGAGCATTAAAATGGCTGAAGGTCATGAAGTAGCGTAGAAGATTTCTCCTAAATACATTTTCGTGTGAATACTGTATCGTTCCGTTATGACACCAAACTACTACTAACACTTTATTTTAGGACGAACAGAACGGGACAGCTTTCACCCTGCCAGTCCCCCGAACAACCACTCCTCCCCCCGGAAGCCACACATTTCTTCCGCTATGACCCAAAACAACCTACTTAAAGGAAGAGTAAGTGTGCAAAAGCACTTAGCAATAAAATCTAATACGGATCATTACAATAATTTTGTCTATTGATTAAATTTCCAGTTTTTGATTTTATTCTTTACAAGTAAAATCTTTATTTACACGTCTTTATGGTGTGGAGGAAAAACACCGTCAGACCCGCCATTACAGTTTTCAGCTCGCGCACGCACCACACTTTGGGAATCCCCGTTGAAAGTCAATTAGCATCTTTGCTTTCCCCTGTATATGACATATACTGCATATACTGGTCAGTTTCATTCACTCCTCATGGGTGAACACTGTTGCCATGCTATAGCTGTGCTGTATACAGCTGTTTTCTTACCAACCCTGTCACGTCTTCAACTGTTTGCGATTAGAAGCCTGTCCATGTCAGCTTTTTGCTTCATGCAGTGTACGTTTTCTATCAAACTTCTCAACTCACTAATCAGCCTCTGTCTACACTTGGGTCCAACATCAAGAACTCTCCTTGACATTTACAAATGATATGCCTTTCGAGGGACCAAGCAGTACATGGTGGAGGACACAGGTGTTGGATTCAAAAAGGGGGTTTTATTTACCCAAAAAAAACCAAAAATGTTTAAAATAGTTAGAAATCTAACCGGCATTCCAATAAAAGAGGTTAACTAAAGATACTGAACTCAGACAGACACAAACCAAACTGACCTAATGAAATGACACACAAGGCCCTTAAATACTGGTTTAGCTAAACCATTAACACACACAATAGGGGGAAACAAAATGTCTGCCACATAACTATGTTGAGAATTAAAAATATATCTTAGTTGGGGTTACTGAGGAAAGCAGAGTTGGGTCTGTGCTTCCTGCTCCAGCGTAAGATAAACATGGAGTTTTATTGCCCCGAGGGGGTGGTCAGCAGGAGAGGGGGTCAGTCATCCCCCCTCTGAGCTTGCAGGAGGAGTTTTAAAGTTGATAAAAGGAATGTCTTGGTAAAACTTACTTCAGACAGACAGACTTATCCACCGGTGAGAACAACATCTTATAATGGTATGTACTCTGTCTCCATATTTAATTTCTAAGAATTAAATATGTATTTGAACCGTTCTACCTCTGATCAATGATTCCTCATTTTATTGTCAAATCTTAGACCGGGGTAAAAATGGGCCTTTAGTAGCGAAGCAGGATTAGGCCAATAATAAAATATCACAATTTGGTCAGCCGTGACCCGGATTTTGACATTAAAATGGAGGAACATTTTGAATTTGGGCACGAAGAAGTAATCACTTACAGCAAAACAGGGTCGACCCGAAAAAAAGTAAGGAGATTTTGATTCTCCTATTGGCTAAAGATTAGATGTAGGCTAAATCAAGTGTTGCTGTAAATGAGACGCTTTCTTCTCAAAATATCAGAGGCTGAACAGTACAAATAGGTTTAAATAGAATTTATGTTGAAACCGAGAAATGAGAGAATGAGAGTTATCTGTATGTCCACGTCGGAAAACCGTAAAATAAGGTAGAAACGATAAAAGAGATAAAAGCCAAGAAGCCAAGTGGTGAGGCTGTCGGAAAATAAAATAAAAAGACAATAAAAAGGTTAAAAATCTAAAGAATAAAAATAGTCTCAGGAAGTTGGTCGCTCCCCCCCCCATGACTGACGAGTCTGGTGAATTTTAAGACTGGGGTGGAACGTTACCTCGGAGAAAGGGGACTCTCCACAGAAACGTAGCGATAGGACGGCCGAGAATACAAAACCATCTAAAAGTTGAGGCTAAGAGCAGCAAGACCTTAAGAGTGAGCTGTTATAGAAAGATAAGAGATTAAAAAAGGGGCCCCAGGGAAGCAATAGAAGTTTGTTTTCTAGTTTTCGAAAAACGGGGTTTTTCGAGAACACGACGATCAGACGAGGAGATTTTAACATAAGGAAACGTTTCGTCGAGTGGAAGGGTATTAAAAGGAGACCCTCTGCGCGCGCAAGGCTGTCTGTCTTAAATGTTATATTTGTTATGTCTTGTCTGATGTTTTGAATGTCTCGGTAATATGGGATCCATGGTTTTGAGAGAAGGAGAGATTGGTTGTACCCTGCAACTCAGCGGAGAGTGGGGGTGTGTATGTGTGTGTGTGTGTCTTCATGAGGGTGTGAATTTCTCCGCGTGCATGGGCCTCAAGATTAGAGCAATGACTGGGGAGCAGTTTAATTTTGTTAAGTAAAAGTGATAAGTAAAAATATGGGTGAAAATAAAAACTAAAGGGGAATTTGGAAATCATTGGAAAAAGGGTTGATGCATTAATAATGTTTGTTGAAGTGCAGGAGAATTTCAATGCAGTAAAGCGTTTGAGGTATTGGCTGCAAGCTGTATGGGTGAGTTGCATTGGAGAGCATGAACAGCTGCATTTTGGTGAGTTCTGGAGAAAACTTTTTATTTTGAACTGTAGCCTAAAAGTTAGAAAGTGGTTAGAAGTTTGGAAAAGTTGTTGAAAATTTGGCTGAACATTGAATATCTGTTTGAGGCATTATAAATTGGGAAAACACACAAAAGGGAAAATGCCTTCTCATAGAGTGTAATTTTAACTAGCATTATCTATTGCAAAATAGCGTTTTAAAATGCCTAATGAATATATATACTTTCAGACATGAAATATAATTTGCGATTAAATAGTGATTAAATGGTTTTCATTGTTTGATAGCCCTAGTTATAATAGATAAATAAATAAATATAATTCATCAGACTTAAATCTGGCTGATTAATAGGGAGCAGAAAATAGCCACCCTATAAACTTTTGCTCGCTTGCAGGCCTGGGAAAAAAACACAAGTAAGCAGAACTACACAGAGTTAGAAGTTAAGGTTAAACTGTACCTTAATAGTGTGTGCAAACGGATATTGCGGTTAATTTGACAGATTTTGTTAACACTGCATTTAGTCATGAGTCAGTTTTGAAGTTATCCTCAAATGAAGCAGCTAAAATTGAGGAATCTGTGACAAATGTTAATGGCGTGTATCATTTTATTATAGATACTGATATTGCAGAGCGCCAAAACCTAGCAGAAATAGACAATATTACGGGATCATCACAGGACGGTCCCCAAATTATTCATTATATGTAATCACATTTTCATAGTCCCACAAAATGCAGATGCCCTTGTTACACAGTAATTTAGAGCCCGAGGAATCTTTTTTCTTTGTTCATTTGGTAATGTGCAAATTCTGGTGAATAAACTTTTCAACATCAGTTGCTGGTGATTGTTTGTGGCCGGCAGAATTTGACTTCAAAATTTACTAAACACAGGCGCATAACTGATTTTAGAGCTGTTTTAAAATGTACCTTTGGTGTTTTTTATATTTTTTTTTTCCTTGATAGATGGAGTTATACAGCATTTTCTTTATACACTTTAGCAGAAGGTTCCTGAGTTTGACTGGGACTCTTGATATCTTCTGAAAAAAATCAGTAGGATGGATCTAACACACAGGTGTGGATCCTAAATGAATCAGTCCAATTTAGGGGAATTATTTAGAGTAATAGTGTTACAACAACAAAAACAACGTGCCCTCTTCAATATCTCAGCCGATGAATTTCAATCTTGATACGTTCTCTCAGACAATATTTGATACACCATTTGCCTGTGACTCAAAGGAAGGGTGATACACAATGCTTGAGTTTGTTAATTACTAAAAGTTGGTAAAATTACAGTTATTGGAAAACAATATAGGAAAGAGTGAGAGTAAGCAGCTGATTCCATCGAGAACTGTCTCTATTTTAATTTAAGGTGGGGGAGCTCCCTCCCCCCTGTTTTTCTTTTTCTATCTTAATTTTGTTACAGGTCTGTTCGTTCTGGAGTATGGACATGTCTGACATGAGACGCAGATCGGTGCCGATTTGGGGTTGGAAGAATGAAACTGAGCATTTACAGCCGATATGTGTGTCGTGGGGCACCCATCACATCTGGGACAGTTGCTTATGCTGGACACTGGGCCAAGGACTGTTTCACATCACTAAATCCTGGCAAGAAGTCCCAATACCACCTCACCTTCAAGAAGGTCAGTGCCCCATCTAGGGGATAACGCTCCCATGAACAAGGTTTCCTCACCCTGGAACAGTGGCCAACGCCTATGAACAGCACAGATCCTAAGCTGTCAAGGAAAAATGACTGTCTGCATACACTGGAGTCGTATGTCTCATCCAGTTTCTGAGTCGTGGACCAGAACTTTGTCACTGAGGTGCATCGACAGCGAATCACTGCAACACGTGGGGGACGAAATGTGGAGGTCCATACATGGAAGCTGTGAGTGCGTAGTCTAAACTCCAATCTCTTTTCTGCCTGATCTGCTGTACATGTCAGTCCAGTCCATCTCAAGGACCACAGCCTGATAACAGACTTTTTGTTAAGGTAATTCAGACTGTTATTTCTAGCAATATACTTTTGACCAAATTTAATGGAATGTGATTTCTAATATTTTTTCTGTGTCTCCAACTTTTTGTTGAGCTTCTAGGCAAAGGTGCAGGTAATAACTTCTTAAGGCAGCCGATTGGGCAGATACGAACATTACAGGTTTGCGGTTTTGAAAAATATACTACTGTCTCTTAAATTTTTTACTATATAACTGATATGTTCCTTTTAAACATGAGTTTTAATTCTATTATGTCCAGGACCGTATTGCTCATAATTGACAGCAGAAGGTGTATTTTACCATCACAATTATTAGCAGAAAATCCACTGGGGTGGGAATATTTTTCACATTTAGGGTTCTGTGATGCTGCAAGCTCACAGCTGCATGCCATAAATTTACAGACTGGAAGTTCTTATCAGCTTCTATGACGCAGGGGGCCTCTCACTAGCAGGCAAAGGGGTGATTTGGGTGAGACGTCTTGTTTCCTATTCATTGCAGAGATACACTTTTTAGGTTAAACGGATCTGTTAGGCTATCTCTTGATAACTCATAAGTATTGAGATTTTTCTATTGTACAATATAACTGTTGCATGCTACAACTTATCAGATTTTTGCCAGACTTTGCTGTTACCAGGTGTTTTATTCAGGTAAAACCCAATATTTTATCAGTATGTAAGTACCTTGGAACAGTCAGCATTCTCATACCATCAACTTGCTGTGAGCACATTAGAATAATCATTATTTCAATGGGTACACTGATCTTTTTGGAGGACTTCTTGTAGATCTGTGGGATTATGAAATTGCATTAAGTTTTGATCTGAATCCAGGATATAAGGCAGTGTTTTTCATACTTCAATTCAGATAATTATTTGCAGTTAATTGATTCCCTGTGGTGACTAATACTATTCTTTGTTAATGTTTTGTAACAAAATTAATTTTGTTCCAAGCAGAGGGATATGACATAAACATTTATATGATAACACTATATTGTAAAGTTATATAGATCTTAAACTTTATATCAACCCTTGGCACAAGTAATTCGGAGGAAGGATTCTTGTGCAGGACACCACGGAGGTATGTAACTGCGTTGTAAATCAGATAACGGTTGTTTAAACAAAAAGAAACCCCCCACAAAAGACCTTACCCATGGCTCTCTGGAATGTTTGTTAAGTGACTCCCAAAACAGACCGGAACCATACATTACATTTAATTAGCGGAGTGTCAGACACCACGTATCGGCTACAGATAGATTCTATGAGGGGGTTCTTGGAAAAAGGCTTAAACAGTTTAAGCAGGACAATAAAGTGAATGTTAAATTAAACAGAAAAACTACATAAACTACAAAAAATGGATAAAACAGAGATAAACAGAGGGTAACTTATATGCATATTTAGTTTACTTTAAAATCATTGGTGTGTCAGGTAGTTTGTTAAGGATTCAAAGCCACGTATATCTGTTGCAGTAAACTGGATCAGGATTTGTAACAACTGGATAAAACAAAATGAGGGTTTGCTTTTCCTCTCAGATTAAAAATGGGAACTTTTTCGCAGCATACACATCTGAGTATGGAGGAAATGGTACAGAAGTGAGGTGTGGTGACTGCTGAAAGGTTTTGTGTGGAGTGGTGTGCTAAATGGTAATCTTTAATCTTTAATCCAGAGAACATTCTGACATTCTTACAGGAAAATGTACTTTGATTTCAAATTAAATTAACTAATTTTGGATTCCACAGACATGGCGATTCCCACCGGAGGTATAAAGTTTTTGTGCAGGCATTCTCTTGCAGGACAATCAGAGGCCCAGCGTCAGGAAAGAGGAATTGCGATAAAGTGTCTCATTAACTATTGCATTTCTATAATAGGTTTCTCATAGGATGGAGAAGGAACAAAGGGAAGGTGGTAAGGATTAATGGGGAGAATTCTAAACACAATTGGTTAAAGTTCTGTGCACAGACGAAATTGGAAATGGGGTGAAAAAGATGTGAAGTGTGTTTTCTTGTGGGAGTGTTCAGTTAATTTCATTACAGGATATGATTCCATATGACTGAAAGGAGCTTTTCGGGACCAGAAGTCAACCTCCGGAATTACAGGTAGCACACAACATTTGATATCTAAGCGGTTGTCGTGTAAGTTTCAGGAGACATATAATTAGGAGAAACGTGAAGGGAGTGCACCAACCCCAACCTCGAAGGAGTCACAGACTGATGTGGTGGGCCAGAGGTCAGGGGCCCATCAGACTCCAGGAGCCATGTGTACCAGCCACCAGAGGGTTCCAGGGAGACATCACCGGAACAACTTATCTCGCAGAGCCACCCACGGAGGGGCAGCTGGAATTTTATTTTTTTTTCGTTTTTTATTTTTAATAAAGATTAACATACAGTTCTGTGGAGACCGCGGTTGGAACACTGACTCTTTAAACCATCTTCTTTGAAGGCGAGAAGAAGACATCTTCGAGACGCAAGACATCATTACAACAATTGAATGCATTGTGTAACAAAGAAAAAAGAAAATGAGAGTTTTGTAACCACTGCATATGTCTTATAAGTTCCATATTCATAAGGTGTTCAATATTAGTATCGTTAGAATCTTGGTTTTGCATTGCATGAAAATCTGTTTTTTATTCTGTGGTTTGATCTGAGTGTAGTGCTTTCATGGGTTATCTTTATTTCTAAGAAGACATTTTGTTAATCTAGGTTAGGACTCTTAAAGTCATATTTAGATCATATAATAGTTTCTGGTAGTTGCACATTTTTCTTAGCTTTGCACCTCTCGGATAAAGGTGCTTACTTTTCTTAATTCTAGTAGGTTAGAGATTCAGATAGGTTTAGTAGCTTTTTAGCTTATACTTGGGTTATTTTACATTTAAGGGGAACATTTGAACTTCATTTGATTTCATAAGTCGCCAACAGAGGGGACAGTGGGTTACAATATTACATCTTACTATTTACATTTTGTTTAAGGGTTTCAAGACATAGACTTAGTTTAGCCTAGTTATTGGTTTGATCTTTGAGGGATCAAAACAGAGGGGTTGTTGAGAATTAAAAATATATCTTAGTTGGGGTTACTGAGGAAAGCAGAGTTGGGTCTGTGCTTCCTGCTCCAGCGTAAGATAAACATGGAGTTTTATTGCCCCGAGGGGGTGGTCAGCAGGAGAGGGGGTCAGTCATCCCCCCTCTGAGCTTGCAGGAGGAGTTTTAAAGTTGATAAAAGGAATGTCTTGGTAAAACTTACTTCAGACAGACAGACTTATCCACCGGTGAGAACAACATCTTATAATGGTATGTACTCTGTCTCCATATTTAATTTCTAAGAATTAAATATGTATTTGAACCGTTCTACCTCTGATCAATGATTCCTCATTTTATTGTCAAATCTTAAACCGGGGTAAAAATGGGCCTTTAGTAGCGAAGCAGGATTAGGCCAATAATAAAATATCACAACTACTAACTCAAACAATGAAATAAACCTAAAACACCCCCTAAGATTCCCCCACTTGGCATGAGGCATTTGGTTCAGTCCAATGAGGCCATCAGCTGCACTCCAGTGATCCGGCCCTTAGCCATGCCTTTTGTCCATTCAGAAGGGGAAGCCAAACACCAAACACCCATGAAACTCAAACAAAGAAAAAGAGTGTTAATTTAACATAAACTGAATTGACCTTGCAGTGTTAATATGTGTGCACTCCATATAAACATTGTAAGGTAATAAAGGAACAAACAAAGAAATATAATTAAGGAATATTTAAAGTAAGAACTATAAAGTGAATTAAAGAGAAAGCAAACTGTTGTGGGGTGTGATCTTACCCTGTGTGGCTTGCCATCACAATGCCACTACTAGAAAGTTTATCTAGCAAGCTTATCAAGCTTATAAAGTCTTAAAAGCGAAATAAAAATTGTAGAATGAGATGGGCCTGATGGGAGTTAAGGATAATGTTCTGACTTTTCCTTAAATAGTAAAGAAAGCATATTATTCAATTTAATAACATAACTTATTTGCCTAATAGTTGGGATAAACCACATAGGAAATATTTTGGCTTGTTACACAAATTTGTGAAAATATTTGAAATAATACATATGACGCTTCATTAATTTAACATTCTATCCACCCTTTTGCAGTGGCAACTTCAACTGCTACAATTTATATATTTGTTTTCTTTTGCTGCACAGACATTATTCTTGTCATAAGATGGAGCTAAATTTTTAAAAACTTTGAAAAGAAATGCTGAGGCCTGGCTCCTCCCTGCAAAGGTGACAGGCAGGATGGCTGAGGCTTGGTTTGAATCCAGGAGACTGGCTTGGGTCTGGCTTGGGTCTGGCTTGGGTCTGTCAGAGCTGAGACAGCTCTGACAGATCCTCAGGCATGGTAAGCCTAGTTTTTGTGTTACAATCCAGACCATTGTCCAAGAAACAGAAGCTTTGGTAAGAGTCCGACAAAGGATTGGCAAGACAGAAAAATTGAGAGACTTGGTAATCAGGTGTGAAAGAAACGCTGGTCATCTACTAACCAAAGGCTTTCAGTAGTCTGGCACTGTCTGCAGGAGGCTTATAAAGAGCTTCGTAAAGTGCTTTGGGGTTGATGGACTTGATAAAGCACTTTACAAGTGCAAGCTATTTATATATTGCAGTTGTCCTTAGGCATGCACTTATAAAATAAGAAACGTATAAACAGAGCTTCTTTTCAGAAATGGATGTAGAACGAGAAGGCTGGTCAGAAACCAGCAGAAGCCAAGCCCTGCACAGGACTCCAACTGCAGCTGATAACACCAGCGGAGACACAGCACTGCAGAAACAAACAGCAGGTTTAGCGCTTGCAGACCCACCAAATTGGTTGAAAAACCGCACCATGATCTCAGATAAGCAGATCTCAAAAACACAGCAATACAAACACTACTACTTTTAGTAACCTTTGAACTTTTTAATATATTGTGTAGCACTTTCAGATTGTGAATCAAAAACTGCAGAGTAATACAATAAAAAAAAGTGAAATAGATGTAGTGTTACATATAGGTCAGAAACTAGAGTAATTTATTAACACAACTTTTTGTTGGCTTTTTAAACCCTGGTTGATCTATTGTTGTGGAATATTGTTTTTGCACCATGACTCTTTGTCTACCTTAATGTATTTGACAAACTGAAAGATAATAAAATTGAAAAAAATTAAAGGAACAAGAAAACAAAACATAGCAGTATCAATTGTATTTTGACAGATTATGAACACAGCTTAAGAACAACTCATCAGTTTTACATTTTCATGATCACAGTTTTCTTGGTGTGAATAATTAGATTTAGCCTTCCTAATAGTATTTCCATGTGGGTTTATTACAATAATTATTCACAAAAAATAAACATGCATGCAAGGTTTCCTACGTGATTGTATGCTCAGTCTGATCATTTCAATTTAAGTTGTAACAACATGTCTGATGTTGTTTTATACTAAATTTTGGCTTTTATTTCCATGACTAAATGACTGGGTCCATATCTAAAGACTCTTTAAATACTCTTCTTTGTTTTAACTATGACCTGACAAGTATTTTGCATTCTCTCTTTTATTTTTTTCCCAGTGCAAAGCCTGCTTACAAAGGTGGAGAACTTGAGGACAGTCTTGATTTAGCAATATATATTCATATATATATATATATATATATATATATATATATATATATATATATATATATATATACACTCCTGATCAAAATCTTAAGACCAGTCAAAAAATTGCAAGAATTTGCATTTTGCACTATTGGATCTTATGGACCTTACCAAGCTCCGCCCACAACTGACCTAAAATTCTGAAGTCTCACAAACAAAGCCTCGCGGCGCATTCATTCTACGGTAGTTTCTATGTAAACATGGCGGTTTCCACTTGGACGGATTCTTTGCGGAGTATTCCTGACTCGATTAGTGCGTCATTTCTGCCTGATTTTGAGAAAATATCATCGACAACAATGGACAGAGGAGTTAACAAGTTCATGTCATCATTTTTGGACGAGTTAAGGGTATTTGAGCCACGCGAAGCCTCCAAAGTTGTGCAGGTCACCGCAAAATGCTATCGGTCGATGAGGAAAACGGCAGACCCTCACTCCCTCAGCATTAATATAGATGTGGACAAGATAACTGATGCCTATTGTTCTTGCAAGGCTGGGTAAGTTGTGCATTCATCGTTTTGTCTGTTACTTTTGAAATCAGCGGATAATTCCTGTGGTTTGTTGGCAAATGTTTGTGTGGCTAGCTTGATACGCTGTACTTGGTGCTAGAGTGGCTAACACGAGGAACAGTTTCGTCCAAAGCCTCTTCTGCTAAAATAAAATATTTAGTGTATGTCAGATACAGTACACGATTGAGATTGATCTGTTTAGCTAACGTAAGACTGTGTAGCAGACATGCTTCACGGTCTTGAAGCTGTAAAGTTGTATCAGTACTGCCGTTATGTTACAATTAGCTAAAAGCTGTTCATGATGCATGCGTTTATTGTTGATTTTCTTTTTTTCAGACTTGGGGGTCATTGTTCACATATTATAGGCCTCCTCAAGACCTTGCAGTATTTCAAACTGCAAAGTTTTTCCTCAATCCCTGACCGATTGAGCTGCACCAGTATGCCACAAGCTTGGGGAGCACAATCAGCTCGGGGTTTGAGGATTGAACCCGTGCCCATCAACCACCTCACTCTAGCACGAAACGTGACTCACCGCAAGCGCAGACCGAAGGAATGCAGTGTGGACTTGAACAAAATGTATGTACTTTTTTACTGATTTAGATTTGAAACAAAATTTAACAAAATAAATATATGTACCCTGGTGTTGTTTTATGATTCTGAGTGTAACTACAACTGCATGAATGCAAACAAAACCAACACATAAAACTGTTCTTTATTTTAATTAATATTGCAAATTTGACAACTCTCAAAATTCATTTTCATTATATTTACAGAGTGACAAAGGTTGAACCCGAGGAGATAGCTGCACTGAAATTATTACATGGTACTCCATTGACATATATGCTGACGCCTTCAGCACCAACTGTCTCTACACCCCTGGGAGAAGTGCAAATTGGGTCAGCTGTTTCCTATCAGGTAAAAATTAATGAAATGTGTACTAAAACAAGACTAGTATTACTGTTCTTACATTTTCTTCAAAACAAAGCCCTGGAAAAGTGTCAAGTAGCAACACACAGCCCATATTCTGTTTAACTTAGGAAATAATATAGCAGGAATTGTACAACCAACTATTTTGAAATCTTTAATGCGAGAAATGAGTCGTTCAACATGCACTCTGTGTCTTGCTATTTTGTCAGTTAGTGCAAGATCTGCCTGAGACAACTGTTTGTCTGCTGAGGCAAAAGGTGGTATGTTTAAGGACAGACCAAGGGCATTTATCTCATCCTTGATTGTAAACCCTTTGTCTGCCATGACACCGTCACCATTCTGAATGTAACCAATGTCCTTCAGTTGTTGTATGGTTTCATAAAAACCACTTGCTTTTGTAATGGCCTTGTCTGATATTGATCCTGTGAATAATTCTGATGTGAACATGAAAGACCCCCGAGAGTCACAACCTATGAGTGCCTTGAATGTTGTGGTAGACTTATAATCGCTATATAGTTGGCATTGCACACCATGGGCCCAGGGGGATTCTGTTTTTAATTCTGTTCCATCAATAATAATTAATGTTGTAGGGAAATTAGCTTTGAAGTCTTTTGGCATGTTGTCTATTATAGTTTGTCTGTGTGGCCAGATAGAAACAGTGCACAGCTTAAGATAAATAATGTCAATCCAAGTGTTAAATACTATACCAGCTGACTGTTGTGAAATGCCGAACCGTGTTGCTAGATCGAACAGACCAAAGTTTTGTCTTAGTCTGCACATAGTCAGGAAAAGTCCATTTTCTGCTGACATTTCTCTAATGTCATTTCTGTTTTCATCATAAGTCAAAGTCTCCCTCTTTGGCAAGAGAAATGTAAATAGTGACATGAAACGGACTAGTGTAAGTCCTGTATAATATACACACAGATTTTTTTTGCTGTTCTTCTCAGATTCAACAACAGCATCAATACCAAACAGTTTTCGTTTCTGTTCTTTCTGTAGCTCTGTTTCTAAATTTTCCACTTTTGCTTGTAAGCGACTGATTTCAGTTTTTGCCATTTCCAACTCTGCAGTCACTGCAAGCATATCCAGCGGCGAAATCCCTGAAAACAAAAAATAAAAAAGGACTAAATATGTATATATAGACAAATGTATATAATGTGATGATACTGCTCTTTTGTTTCAGACAAGGAACTTGAAGGCAGATGCGACAGCGGTCATGCAACAGTGTGGCAACACCTGTGTCACAAATAACCCACCAGTGGATCTTCCAGAAAGATATAAAGCGTTGAAAGACCTTAATATTTGTGAAGATCCTGTGGAACTGGAAGCTCGAACCAGAGAACAGAGTAAATGTGCTGAGTGGTTTGAGGCAAGAAAAAAAAGGCTTACAGCCTCAAATTTCCATCGAGTTATGGTCAGGAAAGCAAAGGTCACACACAAGTTTTTAGAGTCAATTTTTGACGCTAACTCTGTTTCAGCCCCTTCACTGGATTACGGGCGAAGAAACGAGCCCTTAGCAAAATCAAAATATTTACAGACTCATCAGGACCGGCACTTGCATGAGTGTGGCTTTGTGGTCAGTAATCACTTTCCCTTCATAGGTGCTTCACCCGACGGCAAAGTATGTGACGGTGGCCGATCGGGTCTAATAGAAATAAAGTGTCCGTATACCGCTCGAAATTCCACCATTCTGGATGCCTGCATGCTACCCAATTTTTGCCTAGAAATGCAACCCAGTGGCTCTGCTCAGCTGAAGAAGACACACATGTACTATGCTCAGGTTCAAGGTCAACTTATGATCACAGGATGTGATTTTTGTGATTTTATTGTTTTCACCCACAAGGATCTACATGTAGAAAGAGTGTGGCCAGACAAAGTATTTATGTCATCCATGTTAGAAGTTTTAGCTGCTTTCTATCAAGATCATGCTGTGCCTTATTTACAAAACCTGTAGGAACTGGTTATCCTCACTTACAATGTTCATCTGTTTGCACCTCTATCCCTTTGTCTGCATCATTGTTTTCTGCAGCATCGTAGGTATCCCTGTAAATAATTCAGAACATTCACTGTGAACTAGATGGTATCCCTGTAAACAATTGAAACAACAAAAGTGATTCTGTTTCTGTTTGATGTTCATGTTTGTGGAAAATGTGAATTGTGACACATGATAAATAATAAAATAACTTTTAATCAGCACTGTGTTATGGATGTGTATATAATTGTGTGTACTAACAAGCTCTCTGCTCTAATCGATGGTCTCTTGTCTTTGCTGTCCTGCCTACTTGCACTTTCCGATGCTCTTTTTCGTGCGCGCCTAGCTTTATGCACTCGCGCTCCGTCTGCTGGTGTCGGATAAGGATGGGACGCTGTTGGCCCATCCCCGCCGACAAAATGCTAATAAATAAATAAATAATAAGCAATAAGTATTATTGCTTTGCTTTAAGTATTAAAGCAAATTTATAATACTTACACCAGCACACACTCCCTTGTTCTTATTGATCCTACGAAGGTTGAGCTGCTCGTGTGGTCGCGCACAAGCTTTGATCCAAGCCCGGCATTCTGCACCTGATTTTGGAAATCGGTGAATTTTCCCACCACAAATACGATTAGGGTATCTGACATCACCAGTACAGATACCCCACTGGCAATGGAGAACCATTATTTTTTTATTATTTTTCGATTATTAACTCGAAAACTTTATGCCGGTATGCTAGCACAGCGGTAGTATAGCACTACATTAGCTTGTGTTTGTGAGACTTCTTCGAACGTTGTAGCCACTCTATGACGTAGAATGGGCATCAGCCAATGAAAAGCGGCCCCTCTGGTAAGGTCCATGAAGGTTCTAAGTAGAGCTTCACAATGTTAAAAGGACAAATCAGTGCAAGAGACAAGAACATTTGAGCAGGGAATTGTCTGAAAACTGCATTTATACTCAAACATGATTTTTTCAGCTGATCAAAAGTTTAAGACCATAGCTCAAAAAAACCCGAAACCCCCCCAAAACAGAAATCAAAATGTCAAAAAAAAGGACTCAGTAATGAGTAGCTCCACCATTCTTGTTGATGACTTCAAACAATCGTTTAGGCATGCTCGATGCCAGTGTTTCCAGGAGGCTAGTGGGAACGTTGCTCCAAGTGTTGAAGATGGCTTCTCGAAGGGCATCCATTGTCTGGAACTGATGTCCATTTTTGTAAACTTCCCTTGCCATCCATCCCCAAATGTTCTCAATTGGGTTTAGATCCGGGGAACATGCAGGATGGTCCAAAAGAGTGATGTTATTCTCTTGGAAGAACTCCTTTGTCAGGTGGGCATTGTGAACTGCAGCATTGTCCTGTTGAAAAACCCAATCATTACCACACAGACGAGGGCCCTCAGTCATGAGGGATGCCCGCTGCAACATCTCCACATAGCCAGCTGCTGTTTGACGCCCCTGCACAACCTGAAGCTCCATTGTTCCATTGAAGGAAAACGCACCCCAAATCATGATGGTGCCCCCACCACTGTGCCGTGTAGAAAACATCTCAGGTGGGATCTCCCTGTCATGCCAGTAACGTTGGAAGCCATCAGGACCATCAAGGTTACATTTTTTCTCATCAGAGAAGACAACTTTCTTCCACCTTTCAATGTCCCATGTTTGGTGCATCCTTGCAAAGTCCAAACGGGCAATTCTGTGGCGTTGAAGAAGACGTGGCCTTTGAAGACGTTTTTTGTTTCTGAAGCCCTTCTCTCGCAGATGTCGTCTGATGGTTATTGGGCTGCAGTCAGCACCAGTAATGGCCTTAATTTGGGTAGAGGATCGTCCCGTGTCTTGACGGACAGCCAATCGGATCCTGCGGCTCAGAGCTGGTGAAATTTTTTGGGGTCTACCACTTGACTTTTTTGTTCCATAACCCTCAGGATCATTTAAAAAATGCAAAATGACTGTCTTACTGCGTCCAACCTCAGCAGCGATGGCACGTTGTGAGAGGCCTTGCTTATGCAGCTCAACAATCCTACCACGTTCAAAGTCAGTGAGCTTTTTTGCTTTTGCCATCAGGAGGTCTTGACAGTGTAAAGACTTCACAGAAAATGACATGGAATCCAGATGTTTGCACAGCTTTTGGCTTTTAAAGACTATGGTCTTAAACTTTTGATCAGCTGAAAAAATCATGTTTGAGTGTAAATGCAGTTTTCAGACAATTCCCTGCTCAAATGTTCTTGTCTCTTGCACTGATTTGTCCTTTTAACATTGTGAAGCTGTACTTAGAACCTTCTTAAGATTCAGTGTTGCAAAATGCTAATTCTTGCAAATTTTTGACTGGTCTTAAGATTTTGATCAGGAGTATATATATATATATATATATATATATATATATATATATATATATATATATATATATATATATATATATATATTCATATTCTGATACTTGTTATTCAATGAACTGACCCAGAGATGTACTTTTAAAAAAGTATCCTGCTATGAGCTAAAATATGCTGAATTTCTGTCTTTAGTGCAAGCAGTCTTACTTGGAGAAAGAAAAATTTGTCTTTTCCAACGGTTCACCTCATAAAATTGTGATTTGTGCAAACAGCAGCACTTAACCAGCCATTGTTCAACATATCCTGTTAATTGTAAACTATTTTAAACCTTAATAATTACTCTCTATACCTTCACCTCTACCAATCTTGATGTTTTCATATGGGCTGGAAGAGAACATCTAGATGGCCCTGCTAACCTTACATTATTAATAAGTGAAAAGCAAACATAGTGCAGAATTATCTGCCACAAATGAAACTCCAAATGTTGTATTTTTCTAAATGATGCGAATGTAAAAGGATCAGAGGTCACTGAATAATAAAGAAATCCTTAATGTAAACTACAAAAAAACTAAATGTATACAAAGAGTTACATAACATCTACAAATATTCCATGTTTACCACAAATTTACTTCAGAATAAGAATATGATGAATTCATATAAGACATGCTACTTTTGTTCTACAAATAAAACATGTCCACAAAACATACCTTATGTACGACTGTGAGTATTAAAAGGAAATACTTTTGGTTAGATTTTAACATCTGCTCACCATATATGTCTAGTCTGGTGGATCCTACTTGTGTGTTTTCTCCAACTGGTAAAATGGTAACTCCGTAATCCCCACTGTCACTGAGTGCCAGGTTCCTTAGCTCTAGAGATCCAGTAGATCTGAAGAGGGTGATCCTGCCTACATATTCTGGTCCAGTATCGTTTTGCGTGGGCAGAGAGGTTATAATTGATCTCCTATCATTGAAATTCCAAACCATCATCAAAAAGGGTTCTTCTGTTGGAGGCCTATTTGTCCTGAACATCACTGTCCCTCCAACAGATGCATTCAGAGGACCATCTTCCAACAAACCAGCTCCTTCAGATAAACCTGTGAAGAACAGAACATTATCAAAATTAAAGTTTTAAAAGTACTCAGGTCTTTTTTTATTAGATCTAAAGTTTAATTCAATCATTCTTAGATGGCACCTTCCCTAACTGTAAGAAGAATTTATTTTAGATATGTCTAAATCAGGTTCCAAAAAAACTGATTACAGCATTTCTTAGCACTCAGTATTGGAGTAGACCAGAAGTAATTTTAGACCGTACCTCCAGGTTTGAAATAAGAAAAACCTGACTAAGACATTGTCGATGGAGAGGACCGATTGTTTACAGGGAATGTTACTTCCATCCCAGGTGAGACATGAGAATGATTTAGGTTGATTTTACAGTAAATATCCTAGTTATAGCTAATTTTAATTTAAAACCAGTATTTTCCATTCTGTTCCTTTCATGTACTGAATAAAACAGGTGCAAAAAGGACCACTGGACACTCAGTTGCACAATTGTGCAACCAGTTTCTTGCAGCTTTGTATTTTTTCACATTGTTCATTTAGTATTTTTATTTTAGTTGAATTGTAGCTGGGCACATAGAAACTGGTAGGTTAATCAGAGGCATACACCGGCTAAACTTGTACAGGGGGTGACCAAGCTTTACAGGTCGAAGGTGATGATGTACAGTTTGTGGGACTAGCCGGCCACAGGACGAGAAATGTATGAAGGTGAGATTTATAATTTTAATAGGAAGCATGTGCTCACCAACAACAGGGTCCCTGATGACCAACAGTGGTGGAGAAGCGCCATATCTACTTGTGATTGATGAATGTCTGAAGGGAGTTGTAGGCAACTCGATATAGATGGAGCTTACATATACTTGTATAAAAAAATATCTAGAGATTAACTGATAGAGATTGCTAGATAAATTGGCTTTTTATCGCTGTGCATATATAGATTTTGAATTATTCAAATAAATATGTGTGTTTATATATATATATATATATATATATATATATATATATATATATATATATATATATATATATATATATATATATGTATATATATATATATATGTATATGTGTGTGTATTTGTCAACTGGTTAAATCTTAAAATTATGGTCTTTATTATTTCATAAAACCGTGTGAACCTTTTAAGATCCGGTATAGACACAGATTAGCAACAGACTTTTTGGGGGGAGGATTAAAGAGATTACTAATCTGAGGGGAAAAAAGAAGACAAAAGTGGTAATATTATGGGAAAAACATCATATTATGACAATTAAGGGGGAACATTTCCAGAATAGTCACAGTTTGCAGAACTATCTTAGTCCTGGAGTAATAGGGCCAGGTTAGATTTTTATAATTATTGTTATTCTTTACTAGAATAAAGTCAAGAGAATGAAGCCAAATGGATACGAAAATAAACTTGTAATATTACAAAAATAAAAATATTACGAAGATAAAGTATATTCTGTGATTAAAGTCCCTCTGATACTGTTTAAGTGACTGAGTAACTACAGATTTGCCACATTTAACATGGCGGACGCTCTGACGCATCCGCAGCATATGCAGAACCCGCCCAACGAGGTGTCTACGTTTATGATGTATATAGGCTACACTATGAACAGAAGTAGTTCCGGATCGTACCTCCAGGTTTGTAATGAGAAAAACCTGACTAAGACGTTGTCGATGGAGAGGACCGATTGTTTACAGGGAATGTTACTTCCATCCCGGGTGAGACATGAGAATAATTTAGGTTGATTTTACAGTAAATATCTTACCTACAATTCCTTTTAAATCAAAAGTGGTATTTTTCATTCTGTTCCTTTCATGTACTGAATAAAACAGGTGCAAGACAGGTGCAAAAAGGACCACTGAACACTCAGTTTCTTGCAGCTTTTTATTTTTTCACATTATTCATTTATTGAAAGAGTATTTATTTTAGTTGAATTGTAATGGATATATAAGTGAAAAACAGTCTTTTGAATTATATATCTTGTACATAATGTTTTACAACAGAACACCTGGAATTTTGTTAGGGTGTGTAAACCTATACAAATCACTGCACACTGAATATCTTTATTGCATTTATGGTATGTAATGTGTTCTATGTTGTAACAATTGCAAGCATAAGATTGAAACTCTGAATTATATAATTTTAACACTGATTACTTGCTTTCTCTATATTTTGATTTGATTTTTGAGAGCTGTACAAGTATAAAAAAACAAATATTGTACATACAGTACTTTGCACATTGTATCCCAAACCTTGTAAAATGAACTAAGACAAGGAAATATGTAAATAGAAATCTATACAAAAATATACAGACAGTATAGATGAAGAAGTCATATACATCATACTTATGAATTACTCCCTATATTGAAACACAAACAATACGTCAAATTACCTACCTTGAAAACGAGTGAGAAGAAGACAAACCTATTTACTCTCACTTCCTATTCATGCATAAATTATGTGGTTGCTCTTATAATTCAATAATTAATAATACTTTTCTGCATTATATAGGACTAAAACAAGTTACTGCATGGTTAAATATATCAAGAATCAAGAATATTTTATTGTTACTGTATGGTAATTATTTATTTTTTTAGACAGACACGACTCAGGATGGACACAAACAAAATATACTATTCTACACAACAGACATAAACATATTATTATTATTATTTATTTATATTTTCTTAAGTCTAAATGTGAAGTTAGTCAGTTGGCTACACTGGCCAAATGCGCTTTCTGAGAAGCCAGGCACACACTACAAGTTTTTGCTGTTTTCGGGACAATTCTTCAGTCGTGCGAAAATTTTTTGGATCGGGCCGAGTTTCCGCTTGATCGTGCGTCCTGCGTCGTGTAGTCTACAACGGGTAACAAGGGGCCTCTCACGGCCACCTCCCGATCAGCAATCAGACAGTCGTTTAAAATTCAGTTGGCCATCGTGAGTTCATCTGCTGTTAAAGCAGAGCTACGAGCCGATTTCCCCCGACCTCGTGCACTGCGCACGCACGTCTTCTCCAGCGAAAACATAGGAGCAGAGAGAAGCATGACGGCGGTATGTGTGACATGGAGTCAAACTAAGAAGGAGCAACTCGCCAATTCGTTCTAGTTAGCCTCATATTTAACAGTGAGCATCAACACTTTTGCCTTTTTCTTCTTCTAATGTTGACATTTGGCTTCTGGGTAGCCGAGTCTGAATAGCGCCATCTCTCTACGGGGCTGAATCCGACGTGTGGTCATTGAACGTCCAGTGTGAGCAGTCAGGTCGGATCAGAGCGCCGGTGTAAGAGCAGATCTCATGAGCAGTAAACTTTTAAATCCTGTGGTTTTGTCGTACAGTTTGAGCTGTATCTGTAGTCTTTAGTGGCTGCTAAGACTCATACCGAGTTATAAAAGTCAGTAAAGCCTTTTAAAGCCATATGTGTTGCTGCATGAATTAATCACTCAAAGCTTTGAACATACATACATTAATTCCTGCATTAAATTTTGTGCAGTATTCTTAAACCTTCATATACAGAATATATCTATCTATCTATCTATCTATCTATCTATCTATCTATCTATCTATCTATACTGAAATATCTATCCACATATATATACTGATATATATATATACTGATATATATATATATATATATATATATATATATATATATATATATATATATATATATATATATATATATATATATATATATATATATATGTACTAACCAAAGGCTTTCAGTAGTCTGACACTGTCTGCATGAGGCTTATACAAAGCAGGAAATGGATGTGTGGGATGGGTAGATTAGGCACAGCAGAGTGGCAGCCTCACAGATGTGGTGAATAATCTTTCCTCAATGAGCAGGAGAGACGTATATGAATGCAGACAGGCCAGAATCATAACCTTAATTAGTTTTATAGTTTTCAGGGGAAATCCTGTCTAATCACAGGTAATTTATCATTCTGTTGTTGACCAGAAAGTTTAAGGGTAAACAGGCAGAGTGAAATGCGAAAAACAATATTGTTAAAGGCCAAACTATTACATAGCGCTGGTCTACTTGTGATATGAAAAAGTTAATTAGTACTACTGCAAAGAGTTTGCTCTTATCACTCATCCAACATTGTAACATGACATGGTGTTCGTGTGAAATAAATTCACTTATGAAATTTCCTCACTGTAAGAAATTCGACTTCATTAAAAGAAGACTAACATGGGACTTAATCTCATTTTGACAAAGAGGAAGCATTTTTCGATGTAAAATCTTAGAGCAAGGTAAGTGAAAGGCACATAGTGCTCAGAGATAGCCAACAAGCAAAGCTACAGACCTCTAAAATTTATGTGGCCTTCAGATTATCTCAACAGTACATAGAAAACTTCATGAAATGCGTGTCCATGAATGTTCCCCCTAATTTTTCACATGTCTGAGCATTCACTGGACCTCTGTAAGCAACAGCACACCTGCACATTGAAGCTACACTAGTATTACGCCTGTCCAAAACCTGAGATTATAAAAGGTTACATGGCTTACTTAACGAATCAAATTACAGCAATAATTTCTTTCAGATTACTTAGTTTAGATATCACTGATTTAACCTGATTACATGAAAAATAATCTTGGATTTTTTAATGTGCTGTTTAATATGTTTTATGTCAGAGTAGGAGTCCTGCTGAGAAAGAACTGAGAGTCGTACATTTTTCCGAGGTCAAATTTTATTGCAATTAAAAAAATAACATTTTGTGCTATAAGATTTAGCACAAACATGTGGTACTGTCAAGCCTTCTCTCGTGAGAGGGTACGGTGGCGTCCATTTACTTCAGCCTCGCCTCTGTCAGTCTGCTCCAGGCCAGTTGTGGGTGCATTGTAGCTCACCACTGTCGAGGTGTGATGGGTGATTGATTGCACAGTGTGAAGTGTTTTGGGGTCATTGGACCTGATAAAGCACTATTACAGTAAAAACTACATATTGCTCTAGCCATCAGGCATGCCCTCATAAAATAAGAAACGTATAAACAGAGTTGCTTTTTAAAAAAAGGAGGTAGAACAAGAAGGCTGGTCGGAAACCAGCAGAAGCCGTGCACTGCAAAGGACTCCAACTGCAGCTGATAACACCAGGGGAGACACAGTCTCCAACCAAATTGACTGAAAAACAAATTTTTGAAAAACAACACCTAGGATCACAGCTAATTATTTGCCTGTTGTTTCCCTCCATCTCTTCCCCTTTAGGTTCAGCCCACTCTGTCTAAACATTTTCAGCTCCTTTATCTTCATTCATGAACCTACCCTGTCTGGTTTCATCCATACTATGTTTCTGGTTCCTGTCATCCGTATTATTTTGTAAGCATTCTTTATTTAATAAATCATTCTCCATTCATCATGCGCCTCCCAAGCTCTTTTCTGTGTTCCGGTCCAACCACAACCTTGACATACGGGGTATTTTATTACGAACCTTTGTATTGTGCCTTATGTTTTTATGGCACTTTCAGGTTGTAAAGTATTCAAAAAGCAGAGCAATAAAATCAATAATATTGAGTAAATGTAGCTCTAGCAACAGCCTTAAAAAAGATATAGACAAATGTCCTACCTTTAATGTAAACTAGGTCAGAAACTAGAATATATTATAAAAATATTGTGTGCTTTTTAAACCTTGGTTGATCTATTGTCATGGAATATTGTTTTTGCACCATGACTCTTTGTCCACCTTGCTGTAGTTGGCAAACAGAAAGAAGCAAGACAACAAAAGTATAAATATTGGGCCCTTGAGAAATGATCAGACCAAATCTAAGAGATGTTTTTTTCTTTTTCTTGCTATGGCATGATAACATTGTTAATAATGGAAAAAATCAAGGGTTTCAAAAGAACAGAGACAGATAATATTCCTGTGTAATAATTAACAGAATACAGTTCATTTATGTCTTAATTTCTTTCACTACTGAGAGCACTGAGTTCAGAAAATGTACAAAGAGGAAATCATGTTCATTGAGATATTGTTTTCATGTATGAATATACTTTCATTACAAGTACATCAAGTTTAACTACTATTTATTCAAACCTTATTTTAATATCTATGATTTTGATCAGGTAATGGCAGACCTACTTAACCTGACTCTCGCCAGATGGATGTAGTCCCGCTGAGCTCCACATGTCTCCACACATCTCCACACGTTTCCACACATCCATCTGGAATCGCTGCCGTTAGGAGGAATTTCAATACCACATAAAATGGACGAGCCATTCAGGATCACCAGACAGGATTGTCGCAGATGTGACGTATCAGAGAAGTGACTTTTGGATTAAGACATAAATGGCGGCTTGCAGCGAGGAAGGAAGCAGTGACGACACGTCCCCGTTTTGGGTGCCCTGTCCCTGGCAAAAGCTGTCCCCGAAAATGTCCCAGATTTCCGTGTATCACGATGGAGTAAAAATGTTTAACACAGCAAGAGGTATTTACCCGGTCCTGCTGCTGTACCAATTTAGTAGAAGAGCTGAGCTGAACACACCTTCCCCGTGGTGTCAGTGCTGAAGATCGGGCAAAACAAACCAACCCCTGCACCCGCCCCCTCAGCAAAATCAGAGATGTTGCCGGTTTTCATTAGAGAAATGTGGTCACCTGGTAACATCGATGCTGATATTTCATCAATGTTGTCCAGTGTACTGAATATTAATTCTTTAACATAACACCAGAGAACACCTTTGAAGGTCTTTGTTAGTGGAAACAATGGTTTCGGTTTCAATGTTTGTTTCGATGTGAGTGGTTGAAGCAGCAAGTCACTAAAGATGGTGGAAAAGTGATTTATCCAATCATATTGGATTTTTGATAAGGCCCCTCCTTCTGAAATACATCTCCAATGGAGAGATCCCAGATGGATGTGTGGAGCTCAGTGTGACAAAATCCATATGGTGAGAGTCAGGTTAAGAGCTACATTGAAGAGAAAGAATACACACATGGAGATACAAATGTTACTATGTGGATATTCTTATAGAAACAAGTCCACAACTTTTTAAAATTAAAAATTAAGAATGACCACTAAAACAATTATTATTTCCAATTTTGGGTTCAGGCTTGTAGGTGGAAAATTTTGGAGTCGAAACTGAAATCACCAATCGAACAACATATATTTTAAAATAAAGCACACGTTCAGAATTATTTTCTGAGCAACATTTTGGTTAAAAATTGTTAGATTTCATCTAACCATTTTTTAATCATGGTTGTGAAAATTATGAATATAGATCAAAATAAAAAATAGTGGTTAAAGATTTTAACCACAGTTGTCTCCATCCCCCCCACCCTCCCCCATTTTCACACTACATATGATGAAAAAGTACGAAGGATGCAACCAAAATTCCAGCGATGGAACTTGCAGATATTCTTTGTGACGACATACATCCTGGAAATAAATAAATAAGGGAAACATTTGTGAAACAATGTAAATAAATTACAAATCATTAAAAGATTTGTATCTGTGTATACATGTCTAATCCTTAAATTATTGTTGTTTTATATAAATATGTGTTGATTGGTTCAAAATGGTCTGCATTGATAAAACATTTTCAATTAATTCCTCATATACACTAATTTTGAGAGTACATTTTTTAATCATAATTTAAATATTTGTGCACAAAAGTTTAAACAAAAATGTTTGGTTGTAGAAAATGATGGATCTTACATTAATGTAATGATGTAATATAACATTAAGTATACAAACAGTTTGCTGAAATGGATTTAAAACATCATACAGTAAATAATTTATTGTCATTACTATTATTATTAGTAGTGGTAGCAACAGCATAACTTTGTCAGACTTACCATTGACAATGATTTTTGTTGGCTGAGATGTTTGATCTCTCTTAGTTATGTGATTAAAGGCCCAGCATGTGTAGCTCCCGCTCTGGTTTGTCTGAAAGTTAATCAGTTCCAGCTCTGGACCAGAATGAGGCAGCTGCTTTCCATTCAGAAACCACGTAAACCCAGCAGGAGGCCTGGACTCAGAGGAACAGCTCAGAGTTATGTCTGATCCTTCCTCATAGTGTTCTTTTGATGGAGACACGCTTAGCTGGGTATTTTCTGGTCCATCTAAGTGTAGAAAATATTGAGAAAACAATTTCAGTTTTAACTTGAAACTTGGAAACCATGCTTCCAGTTGTTATATCTAAGAAAAGTCAGGGTCTTTGCTATCTCTTCCTATGCTTTTGCTTCGTTGTGCAAGGTAGTGATATCTTCTCTATACTTCATGGACAATTATCCTGACATAGCTTTATTTTTAACATACAATAAAACATTACTGTCAAACTCCACATATTCTAGGATCTCTATCTTAAGCATAACTGATGTAAATAATGAACCCCTCACTGGTTGCATCATGAGTGCCTCATGAGATCACACATAATTTGCAAATGTGTGCTATTATAAAATATTCTGTTCAAGGGGTTGACTTAATTTAAAACTATAGCAGGAAAGAAAAATTGTTGTATTAGGACAAAGGCCATGTATTATTAATATTGATTTTATGTCAAAAATTAAACATGATTTGGAGAGGGAGTTGAATAACTGCATTTGACATTTCTAATTTAGATTAATTACTTACAGTTTACAAGGAGAGTCATTGAATCGTTTTTAAAACTGGCAGGATTGGAAACATTGCAGGTGTATGTTCCTTGATCATACTGGGTCACATTGAGTATAGTTAGGTATGATCCTCCATCAGTTCTGTTGAGCTGGATTCTGTCATTGGCTGTAATCTCAGAGCTGCCGTTCATCCAGAGAAAGGAGAGAGAAGATCCAGAGAAGGAACAGAAGACTCTGACAGAGCTGAACTCAACCACATCTGCAGTTGGTGGAGTAACTGTTACATTGACTACTGGTTCTGTGGGTAAAAGACAAAATGACTGTTTAGTTAACGGCATTCATTAATGGTGTATATCAAAATAATGTGGAGTGTAAACCTTCCAACAAAAGGAACATTATTGTTCAGAGAACAGCACCTCCACCAAAAACCTCCCATTTCCATAGTTTTGTCACTACGTAGTCTGAAATAAACTCAAAGATTTAAATATATTGCTCATGGAAATGAAGATCTATTATGGAAATAGGTTGTACATAAAATTAACTGTGTATACGTTATTATGAGGAAAGATTGAATATCAATTTGTCACAGCACAGGTTTACCATTAATTAGTTGATTGTTTTTTTTTATAATTTCTTATAATTTCAGACAGGTCAAACGGTAATATTTTCCATCCATTTTCCAACACACTTATCCCTATTGGGGTCGCGAGGGGAGCTGGTGCCTATCTCCAGCTGTCAATGGGCGAGAGGCGGGGTACACCCTGGACAGGTCGCCGGTCTGCCGCAGCCCAACACAGAGACCAACAGTACAAACAACCATTCACTCACACACTCACACCTAAGGACAATTTAGAGAGGCCAGTTAACCTAACAGTCATGTTTTTGGACTGTGCGAGGAAGCCGGAGTACCTGGAGATAACCCACACATGCACAGGGAGAACATGCAAACTCCATGTAGAAAGGCCCAGAGCAAGGACTTGACCCCAGGACCTTCTTGCTGCAAGGCAACAGCGCTATACCCACTGTGACACTGTGCAGTGCTGGCTAATATTAGAAAGAACTAATTCTAGTATACAAGTATACAACAAATACAGATTTTAATGTGTATGAATGTTAGGTATCAGTATTTATTTTTTGTTAGATTTTAACATCTGCTCACCATATATGTCCAGTCTGGTGGATCCTGCTTGTGTGTTTTCTCCAACTGGTAAAATGCTAACTCTGTACATCCCATTGTCATTGAGTGTCAGGTTCCTTAGCTCTAGAGATCCAGTAGATGAGAAGAGGGTGATCCTGCCTTCATAATCTGGTGCAGTATTGTTTAGAGTAGGCACAGAGGTTATAATTGGCACATTCTCATAAAATTTCCAATCCACCATAAAAAATGGTTCTTCTGTTGGAGGCCTATTTGTTCTGAATATCACTGCCCCTCCAACAGATGCATTCAGAGGACCATTTTCCAACAAACCAGCTCCTTCAGATAAACCTGGGGAGAACAGAACATTATCAGAAGTATAGGTTTCAAGGTTACATATTAAGGTCTGATTTTTATGTTTTATACAACATCAAGAGTGTTTTCTATAATCATCTCAAGATGGCACATTTCCTAATTGTAAGAGAAACAAGTTTATAGGGGTGTCTCAATCAGATTCCAAAAAACCTGATCACAGCATTTCTTAGTATCGGAGTAACTGACTGCACCCAGCTCGCTTTACCCATGCACATTAATGACATTTATTAGTTCACATCTTTATCACATATTAAATGGGTAGTGCTAATGTAGCCCATGAGGACAGAAGTTGCTGGACCTATGCCTTGGATACTTTTATCTGAAACTTTTTGCATGCTGTTTCTTTCATGTACAAAATAAAACAGATTCCAAAAAGATTGCTGGATGCATATGATCATAGCTGCACATTTGTGCAACCAGATTCTTCTAGCATTTTATTTTCCACACTGTCTTGTTAATTTATTTTTAGATGAATTGTAAAAGATATATATTACATGGGAAAAAGTATTTTAAATTATTTCTGTTGGACCTGATTTTTTTTATAACAGTATTTAGAACTAGAATCGTTCAACTTCTGAAGAAGTTGAAGAAGGCGCCCGCCTGGTGGTGGGCATGACCGTCAAAGGCAAAGCTTCCGAGTTCCTTGGTTGTAGGCTCTCATCGCTTGGGGATTTTAAATCAAACCTTCTGAGTGAAAAGGATTTGTCTTCATTAAAACCTGCCGACCGGGAAAACTCTGCGTCTGCAGAGCTGCAAACTGCGTATTTTGATCTGAGACGCAGCTAATGAGCTAATTGGCGACAGCCGACAGTCAAAGTTTGCCATTCATTTGCTACGGTAGTCCTAAACCACTACTGACATAATACACTTTTTGGCCACAAGCGTCATTTTGGGGGCGTTGTTTCCACCTCTTCTCTTAGAACCGTTTCTAATAGAAAGAAGAAAAGGCAAAAACGGTCCAAACAAAAGGTTGTAACGTTTACATTTGTAACCTCTGCCTTACATAAACACTAGCATTAAATCTTAATAAATAAAAGTATAGACAATTATTTCAGTAACTCAATTCAGTAAGTGAAATACAATATATAAAGGGGTTGGACAATGAAACTGAAACACCTCTCATTTTAGTGTGGGAGGTTTCATGGCTAAATTGGACCAGCCTGGTGGCCAATCATCATTAATTGCACATTGAACCAATAAGAGCAGAGTGTGATGGTCCAATTAGCAGGGTAAGAGCACAGTTTTGATCAAAATATTGCAACGCACACAACATTATGGGTGACATAACAGAGTTCAAAAGAGGACAAATTGTTGGTGCACATCTTGCTGGATGTGTCAAAACTTTCTTCAAGTGAATAAAAACAAAACTGAAGTAATAATATTTGGACCAATAGAGGAGAAATCAAAAGTAAGCACACAGCTTCAGCTGCTTCAGCTAAAAACCACCAATCAGGCCCGAAATCTGGGTGTAGTGATGGACTCAGACCTGAACCTCCAAAAGCATTTACAGACAGTGACAAGGTCGGCTTTCTATCACCTGAGCAACATTTCCATGATTAAAGGACTAATGTCTCAGCAGGATCTGGAAAAACTAATCCATGCGTTTATATTTATAGAATTGATTACTGCAACAGTGTTTTCACAGGTCTGCCTAAAAATTGGATCAGACAGCTGCAGCTGATTCAGAACGCTGCTGCACGCGTCCTCACTAAGACTAAGAAAGTAGAGCACATCACCCCAGTTCTAAAGTCATTACACTGGCTCCCTGTATCTCAGAGAATAGACTTTAAAATACTTCTGTTAGTTTATAAATCCCTAAATGGCTTAGCACCTAAATACATCACAGACTTGTTATCAGCGTATAAACCATCCAGACCACTCAGGTCTTCTGGCTCCAGCCTTCTCTGCATACCTAGAACACGAACCAAACACGGAGAAGCAGCATTTAGTTCCTATGCTCCACTTATCTGGAACAAACTTCCAGAAAACTGTAAAAGTGCGGAAAGCCTGAATTCTTTTAAATCAAGATTACAAACACATTTGTTTAAAATTGCCTTTGACTGTTCTAGTTGAACTGTTTTACTGTTTTTAATGTTCTTCTTTGTTTCTACATTCTATCTGTACTTGCATTTATTCTATTTTCTATCTACATTTTATTCCTACTTGCGTTTATTTTGCTATATTTTAATCATGTAAAGCACTTTGTATTGTCTCTGTACTGAATTGTGCTATATAAATAAATTTCCATTGCCTTGCCTTGCATCTGTGACCAAGACAGCAAGTGTTTGTGATGTATCAAGAGCCACGGTGTCCAGGGTAATGTGGACGAACCACATCCAACAGGATTAACTGTGGGCGCACGAGGAAGCTGTCTGAAAGGGATGTTCGGGTGCTAACCCGGATTGTATACAAAAAACATAAAACCACATAACTCTACTTATAACTAACTTTCTGAAATATAAACTAAAGGTCGCCAATCAGTTCTAAAACATCTTTAGATCAACTCTTGTTGAGCCCTGGAGTATGGAGGACCAAGTCTTCCATATTTAAAAATAAAAACATAAATAAATAAATGCTCAATAAATAAATATGCATACAATTATGTGCCACCAAAAATACAATGCACTAATAAATGTAGATAGAAAATGAATTATACAGTGAGACAAATTGTATATTTCCTTTAATTAGCCACTTTATTTATTAATTACTTATTTTTTTTAAGTATTTATTTATGTGCGTGTTATAATATTTTTGTCTTGTTTTGTTCTTTCTTTGTATTTTTTTGCACTATTTATTTCTCAGATGCTATTTATTTCTGTTTGTCCTTTTTACATTTCTGTTTCTCGTTTTTACATTTCTATCTGTCCTTTTTACATTTCTGTATGCATTTCTGCCTCATTATGCAAATGAGGAGGGCTGTGTCTTAAGGGCTCAACTTCTTCCCATTGGTTGGTTAGCATTTTACTGCGTCGGTCAAATCTACATGGCTTTTCCCCGACCTGAAGCATTGTTTAATAATAACTCAGCAGGCAGACGTTCAGTGTCCGACCTCTTACGGGAAGCTGCTAATAGACTGGAAGAGTTACAACGCTGTACATTTGGGATCTGAAATGTTTTTTGGTGGTTTCAGATTCGGCTTTCCAGATCAATAACTCATCGACGGATGATTTATTCTACAAAACAGACACCTCTCCGCAACCACCGCAGGGCAGACAGTGAGCTACAACCATAGTTTCCTCAAAACGAGTCCGTGGGCCAGAATCTGTGGGACGTCTCCTTAAGAACTTTCGTATGAACTGTCAGACGGCAACTTTCTTGCACTTAGATAAGTTGCTACACATAGCAGTGATCTCAAAACACCAATGTTCTCACGTTTTCACTTGCACATTAATAAGTTATCGCCGATAAAAAATCTAAACTGTTGCGCTCCGGTCCGAGAGGTCACGTGATTCGATTTTTGCTGCTCAGCCAATCAGACCGCTGTATTGTCAGCTGAGTGCGTTCAATGTATAAGGTGTTGTAAACATTTGTTTCCAGACGAAGAAAGCCCAATAATAGCATTTTCTGGCGCCAGTTGGCAAAGATCTTGATGGCAAGGAAAAAGAAATAGCCCAGACCATCCATCATCCATTTTCTAACACGTTTATCCCTGCTGGGTTCGGACCGGTGTCAATGGGCGAGAGGCGGGGTAGACCCTGGACAGGTCGGAAGTCCATCACAGGGCAGAAATAGCCCAGACTTTTGCTCATTTTACTTTGATATCACCAAGACCTGCTGCGCTAGGATAGCACAGCCAAACGACTTATCCCCGGCAGAATTTGTATCCCCTGCATCGGGAGAGTGTTTGAAATCAATAAAACTTTTAACCTCCAGCTTTGTGAAGTCTAAATATTTTTAAACATCACATACTAATAAAATGAAATTGATTTTTTTAAACTCATAATACATTGTTCTGTTTTTAAAATCGACATATCTCGTTGTTGATAAACAAAGAGCAAAAGGCTGGGGTGTTAAATGTGCACAATGTCGTGCCAAACTAGGTATCCCCGCCAGGATTTGTATCCCCTGGGTCGGGAGCACACATTCAGCTTGCTGAACGCAGTAAACTCCGCCTCATTTCCAGCCAATTCGCCGTGAAAATGAAGATGTTTTATTTCTCTTAGCGAAATATAGGAATAGTGCTGTTACATTGTCGTTCAGTTAATGGGTTAAAATTGAAAACGTAACACTTGTTAGTACGATCGTAAGGGATTGCTATGTCGGTTAAAACTAGACTGATCACTCAGTATAACACGTTCTGATAAAGTAAACGGCTCTGTGGTCATCTCCAGATGTGTCACGAAAGTATTAGCTTTATGCCTCCCATGCAAATGCAAGGCAGGCGCCTAATAATAATAATTTTAAAGAAACCCTTCTAACCTCATAACATAAGGCCTCTGCCATGCATTTTCAATGCATAGGCTGGCGCCTAATAAAGAAACCCTTATTAGGTGCATAACATAATGCCTCCGCCATGCATTTTCAATGCATAGGCGGGCGCCTAATTTTATCAGGGTGTGTAGACCTTTCATAGCAGCTCCCATTTGTCACATTTGTAATAGTTGCTTGCATGTGGGCCTGTGTTCAAGGATCTGGAAGGAGGCTAAAGTGATCCTTTACCTAAGGAAACTAAACCTGCTTTTAATGAGGGGTACTCTAGACCAATAATTATTTTACCTGTTTTAAGTAAAATTCTGGAAAGGTTGCTGCATGTACAAGTTCAAGATTATTTTATAACAAACAAACATTTTACAGACTGTCAACATGCAAATAGAGCTGGCCACTCAACCCCTACTGCAATGATACATATGACTGATGACTAGCTTAAAGCTGTCATGATTTGTTATGGATGAACCCAGAACACAGCACACACACACAGCTGGTTTCCAGAGTTTATTGAAGCAGCAAGAAGTGGATGATAAAAGCCAGAGTCATTTACCAGACGGAGGTTGCAGGGATACAGGAACTGGCAGACAGGAACAGACAGGACCAGGACAGGCATGATGGTCAGAGGACTGGAGACGAACCGGTGACAAAGGCAAGGCCAGGCAACGCAAGGCCAGGCAAGGCCAGGCAAGGCAAGGCAAGGCAAGGCAAGGCAAGGCAAGGCAAGGCAAGGCAAGGCAAGGCAAATTTATTTGTATAGCACAATTCAGTACAGAGACAATGCAAAGTGCTTTACATGATTAAAATATAGGAATAAAAGCAAGTAGGGATAGAATGTAGAAACAAAAAAAGAACATTAAAAACAGTAAAACAGTTTAACTGGAACATTCAAAGGCAATTTTAAACAAATGTGTTTTTAATCTCGATTTAAAGGAACTCAGGCTTTCCGCACTTTTACAGTTTTCTGGAAGTTTGTTCCAGATAAGTGGAGCATAGGAACTAAATGCTGCTTCTCCGTGTTTGGTTCGTGTTGTAGGTATGCAGAGAAGGCTGGAGCCAGAAGACCTCAGTGGTCTGGAGGGTTGATACACTGATAACAAGTCTGTGATGTATTTAGGTGCTAAGCCATTCAGGGATTTATAAACTAACATAAGTATTTTAAAGTTTATTCTCTGAGATACAGGGAGCCAGTGTAATGACTTTAGAACTGGGGTTATGTGCGCTACTTTCTTAGTCTTAGTGAGGACGCGGGCAGCAGTGTTCTGGATCAGCTGCAGCTGTCTGATCCACTTTTTAGGCAGACCTGTGAAAACACTGTTGCAGTAATCAATTCTACTAAAAATAAACACATGGATTAGTTTTTCCAGATCCTTCTGAGTCATTAGTCCCTTAATCCTGGAAATGTTCCTCAGGTGATAGAAAGCCGACCTTGTAATTGTCTTTAGATGCTTTTGGAGGTTCAGGTCTGAGCCCATCACTACACCCAGGTTTCGGGCCTGATCATTGGTTTTTAGCTGAAGCGACTGAAGCTGTGTGCTAACTTTTGATCTCTCCTCTATTGGTCCAAAGATTATTACCTTAGTTTTGTTTTTATTCAATTGAAGAAAGTTTTGACACATCCAGGCATTGATTTCTTCTAGGCATTTACTCAGTGCCTGAACTGGTTCATAGTCACCTGGTGACATGGTGATGTAAAGCTGTGTGTCATCTGCAAAGTTATGGTAGCTGATGTTGTTATTTTTTGTTATCTGAGCTAGAGGGAGCATGTAGATATTGAAGAGGAGGGGACCCAGGATGGACCCTTGGGGAACCCCACATGTGATTTTTGTCATCTTTGATGTAAAGTTACCTACTGATACAAAAAATTCCCTGTCCTTTAAGTAGGATTTAAACCAGTTGAGAGCTGTACCAGAGAGGCCGACCCAGTTCTCCAGGTGTTCTAACAGGATGGAGTGATCGACAGTATCCAATAGAACCAGCACGGTGTTTCTTCCACAGTCTGTATTTATATGGATGTCATTAAACACCTTGATAAGGGCGGTCTCTGTACTGTGGTGAGCACGGAAGCCACACTGGAAAACGTCAAAGCGGCTGGTCGTAGTTAAGAAGGTGTTTAATTGTTGAAATACAGCTTTTTCAATAATCTTACTGATAAAGGGGAGGTTTGAGATGGGCCTGTAGTTCTGGAGTAGAAGTTTGTCTAAGTTGTTCTTTTTCAGCAGTGGTTTGATAATTGCTGTTTTTAGGGACTGGGGGAAAACACCTGACAGAAGGGACGTGTTTATTATCTGAGTCAAATCAGACGCTATGACAGGTAAAACTTTTTTAAAGAAAGCTGTGGGTAGAACATCAAGGCAGCAGGAGGATGAACTTAGCTGCTGAGTGATCTGCTCTAAGCTTTTGTAGTTTATTTGGCTGAATTGGGACATTTTGTCGGAAGTAGTTCCAGCTGAATACGTCATTGGTTCTGGTGTTGATATGGTAGTACAAAGTGATCCTCCAATTTTTAGGATTTTCTCAGTAAAGAAGTTAGCAAATTCATTGCAGGCCCTGGTGGAGTGGAGTTCGGAAGCCACGGACACAGGAGAATTTGTTAGCCTGTCGACTGTGGAAAATAAGACACGAGCATTATTAATGTTTTTCTTAATGATCTCAGGGAAGAAAGATTCCCTTGCATTTTTCAGTTGTAAGTTATATCTGTAAAGTCTCTTTTTATAAATGTCATAGTGAACCTGAAGTCTTGTCTTTCTCCACTTGCGTTCAGCTTTTCGACATTCCCTGCTGGAGCATTTCTCCAAGGAGATTTTTTCTTCCCGGAAAGAACTTTCACTTTATTTGGAGCAATGCAGTCAATGATGTCTGAGACTTTAGACTGAAAGTTATCTACTAGCTCATCTACTGAGTTGCAGCCCAAGGTTAAAGTAGCAGAGTAAGCTTGAATAAAAGTTTCCGTGGCATTGTCCTTAAAGGTGCGTTTTCTTATGATGTCCCTTTGGCTAAATGAGTCACTGGTAATTATGCTTTCAAAGGTAACAGAAAAGTGAAATCTTTAGACCTTTAGTGATGATTAAGTCTAATATGTGTCCCTGTTTGTGTGTTGGCTGTTTAACATGCTGAGTTAAACCAAAGTTTCTAAGTGTGTCACACAGTTCTTTTGCACAAAGAACAAACTGAGGTAGGCTTGTATAGCAGGGTTAACAGTTGGAGCGAGTCCTTGGTTGATTGCAGCCTGTCAGGTGTTCCCAATCAGGGCTGCACTGGAGACAGGGTCAGAGGTCAGAAATGTTCAGAATGCAGCCTTCAGGTTGCATCATGACATTACCACCCCCCCCCCCCCCCCAAGGTCGGGCGGCGGAACCTCACGGGCGCAGAAACTCAGGAGCGCAGGATCCCTTGTCGGCGCAGGAACCAGGAACCAAGTGGACGCGGGGAAGGCATCGGAACCCATGAGCGCAGGACCCTCTGTAAGTGCAGAACCCTTGAGAGCGCCGGAACCTTTGAGAGCGCCGGAACCAGACGAATCAGAGGCAGGCGTCGCAACAGTGACCCGTGCGAGACGAACCAGAGGCGAGGCGTCTTAGTACAGCGACCCAGGCGAGATGAACCAGAGGCGGGCGTCGCAACAGCGACCCCGGGGAGACGAACCAGAGGCGGGCGTCGCAATAGCGACCCTGGAGAGAACGAATCCAGAGTCATGCCAGCTCCTGCACCAAGCTCTGTGTGTGACTGAGTTCATCCTTTGACTGGTTCGTTCTGTCATGATTTGTTCCGAATGAACCCAGAACACAGCACACACACACACAGAGCTGGTTTCCAGAGTTTATTGAAGCAGCAAGAAGTGGATGATGAAAGCCAGAGTCATTTACCAGACGGAGGTTGCAGGGATACAGGAACTGGCAGACGGGAACAGACAGGACCAGGACCATGACACGAGCAGGAACAAGACAGGCATGATGGTCAGAGGACGGGAGACGAACCGGTGACAAAGAACAAACTGAGGTAGGATTTTATAGCTGGGTGAGCAGGTGGAGCGAGTCCGTGGTTGAGTGCAGCCTGTCAGGTGTTCCCAATCAGGGCTGCGCTGGAGACAGGGTCAGAAATGTTCAGAATGCAGCCTGCATCATGATGCAGGCTGCATCATGACAAAAGCGATAGATAATTCTTTTTTTTTCTTCCAGTGTCCTGTCTAGCATTGTGGCAATAAGAATTGATGTCTTAATGCCAAATAGAGCTTGACAGATTTTACTTTCACAAGTGGAGCAATCAGCTTTCGCCATAGTGTTCCGCTTGATGTAATGGCTTGTTTAGAGTGAACCCGTTATTCAACCAGACTCGGAGCTGCGCTCAAAGAAAAAGGTTTATTAACAGACTTTGGGGGGGAAACAGGAACACAATCTGGGGTTAACAGGTGCTGGACTCCAAAAACAGAAAACAGGTCGGGCAAAAACAGACAGGGCATCAAAAATATAACAGAGGCTGGAAAGCTCTTACCGATCACTTCAACGTAGGGAATGAGTTGAGACGTTCTCGCAGAGTGCAGAGAACTAAGGCAGGAATAAATAGGCGTGCAACCGGGTGAACAGGGAGGGACTAATCAACGACAGGCAGGTGGAAACAATAATGACACTGACAGATTGATAAAACTAAGACCAAGAAAAAAAACTCTAAGCACAGAATAAGAACTAATACAAGGACCGGATTACTTAAGACAATATAGACTAAACCCTAAAACAAGACAGAAACTACAAAGGAAATAACCCCAAAGGCATGAGAGAAGCAACATAATCAAAAACCAAAACAGAACATTACACTTGATTTATGCATGTAAATAGTTTAATTGTGATTCCTGCAGGGAGTATTTCAAATTATGTGGACATTACAATGGGAAAGTAGGAGAGTAAAGGAAGAATAAGAACAGAAAAAAAGAAAGAAAAGAGGTGAAAGAAAGAAGAGATAAAAGGGAAAGATGTAATATTTGGATTATAGTTCTGGTTTTTGTTCTTCTCTTGTCTTTGATTATCTTGCTGTTTTGATTTCTGTCTTGTCTGGATCCTCGTTTTGTCGTTGTAAGGTTTTGGTTTACCCTGTTGTTGTTATCACTTTTAGTCTTAGCCTGTTCTTCTGTTTTTAGTTTGTTCTGTTTAGGTTTATTTTTATCCTTAGACTTGTCCTGTTTGCTCCCTTAATTATTTCCACCTGGTTTTGGTTAATTAGTCCCTCCCTGTTACTGTGTCTGCCCGCCTATTTAAACCCCTCTTTGTTTTCTGTTTGTTGCCGGGACTTCATTATCATCACGACCACTTTAATGGTAAGAGCCCTCCTGAATTCTGGTCTGACCTGTTCTTTGTTTTTTTTTGTATCTGCCCAGCTTTTGGTTTGGGAAGCATCAGTAGCATGGAACCTGTCTGTTTGCCTGTTAAACTCATTCCTTTAATAAACTCCACAAAAAGGATAACAACTGCGTCTGGTGGAAGTCTTGGTTCATCTCTACACAAATCATTACAGTAAGTCCCGGCCACCAAGATGAACCGATCACCAAGACGCTTTCTCCGCTCGGGTGCTGCTATGCTGCACGAGCCCGGTAAGCCTTCTAGTACGCCGGTGCTCGCTGTTCACTCACCTCAAACCTCCCGTCTGTCCTCCTCGGAGCGTGCCCGTCCATTCTCAGACTTTTTCCTCGAGGTTCATGCGGACGTGGAGCAGGACCTCCGTCCGGACCTTTTTTCGGAACCGGCTCAGTTTCCCTCTCCTAATGAGGTGCCGCAAGGACCGCCATCGGCTTCAGCGGTAGCGCCCCGTCTGGAGTTATCAGCCCTCCAGCAAAGTCCGCCACCTCGCCGCCGAAGAAAGAAGCGCTCGCCTGCCGTTCATCCATCCATCTTAGGCGGGCAGCCGCCCGTGGAGCCAGCTCGGCCTCACCCGACGGCCGAGTCCCAGCCTCAGCCTACTTCCGGTCCAGCAGACAGGGATTCCTCACTTCCCAGAGCCGAAAGGCCCACAGCTCCCCCTGCTGGCGTCCGGGATTTGGAGTGTTCAACACTGGAAAATAAAATCAGAACTTTTGCCCCCATAATCAAGCGTCTCAGGGAGGCTCTTTTTCTCCAGTACTCAGAGGAGCTGGAGAGGAAATTAAAGGAGGTAGAGGGACTTTACAGGTCAGCCCTTCAAGCGTTCTACTGCCGACCTGAGTCTGTCTCCGAGGGTCCGGCCGATGCCTCGGCTCCTGAGTCTGTCTCCGAGGGTCCGGCCGACGCCTCGGCTCCTGAGTCTGTCACCGAGGGTCCGGCCGACGCCTCGGCTCCTGAGTCTGTCACCGAGGGTCCGGTCGACGCCTCGGCTCCTGAGTCTGTCACCGTGGTTCTGGCCGACGCCTTGGCGCCCGTCAAGCCTAACGGGGGGGTCCGGGAGGACCTGCCTCCGCCCAAGTCACGAGAAGGGGTCCGGGAGGATCTGCCTTCGCCCAAGTCCAATGAGGGGGGTCAGGAGGTCCTGCCCCCGCCAACACGTGATGTGGGAACCCAGAGGGGCCCGTCACTTTCCTGCGACGTGGGAACCCAGAGGGGCCCGTCACTGTCCTGCGACGTGGGAACCCAGAGGGGCCCGTCACGGTCCTGCGACGTGGGAACCCAGAGGGGCCCGTCACTGTCCTGCGACGTGGGAACCCAGAGGGGCCCGTCACTGTCCTGCGACGTGGGAACCCAGGGGGGTCCGTCACCGACCTGCGACGTAGGAACCCAGGGGGGTCCGTTGCCGAAATGTGACGTAGGAACCCAGATGGGTCCGTCGCTGACCAGGGAGGCGGGATTCCAGGGGGATCCTTTGTTCTTCGGGCACCCTGGGCCTCCGAAGCTGATGCAGCAACTGTGGTCTCCTGGAGTCTTTGAGCCTCTCGGAGTTATATGCAAGTCTGGACCCCCTATTGCCCTCATAGACTGCCAACTTTGGGAGGGACTTTATTGGATGTCGCTTTCTGAGACCCTCCAGAAGCTGGTCTTAAGACTTCTGATTTCTAAGGGTCTGACTTTAGCCCCTGAAGCCTGTAGCCCAGGGCCTCCTGAAGCCTGTAGCCCGGGTCCTCCTGAAGCCTGTAGCCCGGGTCCTCCTGAATCCTGTAGCCCGGGGCCTCCTGAAGCCTGTAGCCCGGGGTCTCCTGAAGCCTGTAGCCCTGTGGCCTCTGTAGCCTGTAGTCCTGTGGCCTCTGTAGCCTGTAGTCCTGTGGCCTCTGTAGCCTGTAGTCCTGTGGCCTTTGTAGCCTGTAGCCAGGCTCCCACCTTAGCAGCCTGTAGCCAGGCTCCCACCTTAGCAGCCTGTAGCCAGGCTCCCACCTTAGCAGCCTGTAGCCAGGTTCCCTCTTTAGCAGCCTGTAGCCAGGCTCCCTCTTTAGCAGCCTGTAGCCAGGCTTCCCCTTTACCGCCTGTAGCCAGGCTCCCCCTTCAGTCGCCTGTAGCCAGGCTTTCCCTTCAGTCGCCTGTAGCCAGGCTCCTTCTTTAGTCACCTGTAGCCAGGCTCCTTCTTTAGTCGCCTGTAGCCAGGCTCTTTCTTTGGTCGCCTGTGGCCAGGCTCCTTCTTTGGTCGCCTGTAGCCAGGCTCCATCTTCAGTCGCCTGTAGCCAGGCTCCATCTTCAGTCGCCTGTAGCCAGGCTCCTTTTGTCGCCTGTAGCCAGGCTCCTTCTTTAGTCGCCTGTAGCCAGGCGCCGCCGCCTGTAGCCACTAACCAGGCGCCGCCACCTGTAGCCGTTAACCAGGCCTCGCCACCTGTAGCCGTTAACCAGGCGCCGCCGCCTGTGGCCGCTAACCAGGCGCCGCCGCCTGTAGCCACTAATTCAATTCAATTCAATTCAATTTTATTTATATAGCGCCAAATCATGAAACATGTCATCTCAAGGCACTTTACAAAGTCAAGTTCAATCATATTATACAGATTGGGTCAGATTATACAGATTGGTCAAAAATGTCCTATATAAGGAAACCAGTTGATTGCATCAAAGTCCCGACAAGCAGCATTCACTCCTGGGGAACCGTAGAGCCACAGGAAGAGTCATCTGCATTGTACATGGCTTTGCTGCAATCCCTCATACTGAGCAAGCATGAAGCGACAGTGGGAAGAAAAACCACCCATTAACGGGGAAAAAAACCTCCGGCAGAACCGGGCTCAGTATGAACGGTTATCTGCCTCGACCGACTGGGGTTACAGAAGACAGAACAGAGACACAACAAGAGAAACAAAAAAGCACAGAAGCACACATTGATCTAGTAATCTGTTCTACACTAACCAGGCGCCGCCGCCTGTAGCCGTTAACCAGGCCTCGCCACCTGTAGCCGTTAACCAGGCGACGCCGCCTGTGGCCGCTAACCAGGCGCCGTCACCTGTAACCTGTAGTCCGGCGCCTCCTTTAGCCTGTAGTCCAGCGCCTCCTTTAGCCTGTAGTCCGGCGCCCTCCTCAGCCTGTAGTCCGGCGCCCTCCTCAGCCTGTAGTCCGGCGCCCTCCTCAGCCTGTAGTCCGGCGCCCTCCTCAGCCTGTAGTCTGGCGCCCTCCGTACCCTGTAGTCTGGCGCTTTCCGTACCCTGTAGTCTGGCGCCTTCCATACCCTGTAGTCTGGCGCCTTCCATACCCTGTAGTCTGGCGCCTTCCGTACCCTGTAGTCGGGCGCTTTCCGTACCCTGTAGTCTGGCGCTTTCCGTATCCTGTAGTCCGGCGCCAGGTTCTATTTTCTCCCTCTTCAGGCCCCACCGACAATCTCTTAGGGTCCTGCCGTGCCGCCGGCCTTCGAGGTTCCTGCTCCGCCGCCGGCCTCCGAGGTCCCTGCTCCGCCACCGGCCTCCGAGGTCCCTGCTCCGCCGCCGGCCTCCGAGGTCCCTGCTCCGCCGCCGGCCTCCGAGGTTCCTGCTCTGCCGACGGCCACCGTGGTTCCGGCTCCGCCGGCGGCCTCCAGTCGCCTTGATCTGCCGACAGCCTCCTAAACGTCCACCGGAGAACCTGTGACGCCGGGGACGCCCGCCGGAGAACCTGTCACGCCGGAGCCGCCCGCCGGAGAACCTGTCACGCCAGGGCCGCCCGCCGGAGAACCTGTCACGCCGGGGCCGCCCGCCGGAGAACCTGTCAATCCGGGGCCGCCCGCCGGAAAACATGTCACGCCAGGGCCGCCCGCCGGAGAACCTGTCACGCCGGGGCCGCCCGCCGGAGAACCTGTCAAGCCGAGGCCGCCCGCCGGAACGTCTGTCTCGCCGAGGCCGGCCTCCTGGACGCCCGCCGGAACGTCTGTCACGCCGGGGTCATTCTCCTGGACGCCCGCCGGAACGTCTGTCACGCCGGGGTCGTCCTCCTGGACGCCCGCCGGAACGTCTGTCACGCCGGGGTCGTCCTCCTGGACGTCCACCAGACTTGAGTTTAGAGACCAATTGGTTTGGAACATGTTTGTTAGTTTTAGTCCGCCCTGTCTGGGTTGTTTTTTGTTTGGACTTTCTTTTTGGACTGTTTTCTGTTTCAGACCCTGGGCCTCCGTCCAAGAACCCCCTCCTCCCGCCCGGGCTGATTTATTTATTTATTTATTTTTGGTCTGTTTTGTACATATAGGAAGGCGTCTGGAATCCGCCCTTGAGGGGGGGGCTCTGTAATATTTGGATTATAGTTCTGGTTTTTGTTCTTCTCTTGTCTTTGATTATCTTGCTGTTTTGATTTCTGTCTTGTCTGGATCCTCGTTTTGTCGGTGTAAGGTTTTGGTTTACCCTGTTGTTGTTATCACTTTTAGTCTTAGCCTGTTCTTCTGTTTTTAGTTTGTTCTGTTTAAGTTTATTTTTATCCTTAAACTTGTCCTGTTTGCTCCCTTAATTATTTCCACCTGGTTTTGGTTAATTAGTCCCTCCCTGTTACTGTGTCTGCCCGCCTATTTAAACCCCTCTTTGTTTTCTGTTTGTTGCCGGGACTTCATTATCATCACGACCACTTTAATGGTAAGAGCCCTCCTGAATTCTGGTCTGACCTGTTCTTTGTTTTGTTTTTTTGTATCTGCCCAGCTTTTGGTTTGGGAAGCATCAGTAGCCTGGAACCTGTCTGTTTGCCTGTTAAACTCATTCCTTTAATAAACTCCACAAAAAGGATAACAACTGCGTCTGGTGGAAGTCTTGGTTCATCTCTACACAAATCATTACAAAAGAATGATAAAACGTCTTAAGTCTGCTTCATCACGTGGAAAGAGAGATGTAAAAAGAACTGCACAACCAACGGATATAGTATAACAGATACAATAAAGTAACACCTTGATACCATTGCTAAATAATATGTATTATTATTTAAACTGAAATGTATAATGTGATAGCTGAGAAAAGAAAGTAAAAAAAATAATTATGGCTTTCTGTATAGAAGTGAACACTTAGTACCTGGAACCTAGCACCTGTGGGTGTTTGTGAGAGTGCACTTGTGTATGTGAAATTTATTCAGAAGAATAAGAAGAAGAATTCAGAAGAATGCTCAATAGTGGTTGTGAAGAACCAAAGGCCCGCCTCCCCTGAGCACCGATGCTGGCGCCAGGGGACACATAACCCCAGACCCCCAAAGGGGCCCCCAAAGCAGGGCGCCCAAGAGGGGCCAACACAGGAAATCTACCCCCCACAGAGGGAAAAGGGAGAGACGACCTCAAGGAAATCCCCCAGCCACCGCAATGCCAAAGGCCCCAGGAGCCACGGGGGCGAGCCTGTGGGCTCCGCCGGCAGCCAGCTACGCTGAAGTGGCACCGGCCATGGGCCCCAGGGCCCCGAGGCCCCAGGGGTGCCCCGCTCCCCGGCGGGAGCCCCGACCAATGCACCAGCGGGCGAAGGCGCCAGCTAGTGGAGGGGGGCAGGACGGGGGGGATGGGCTACGCACCTAGCGGAGACTTGAGATGTTCTTGGGAGAGGGAGCGGTAACCTGGCAAAAAGAAAAAATCTCATTCTCACCTTCCCACCCTACTGCCCCACTCACACAGACTTTCAAAGAAAAAAAAAGGGACGATGACGCCGTATACACATTTCCACATAACAATAACACTCACATTCAACAATTCCAAAGGGGGGGGGGGAGGGTTACCACAATCCGACGATCCGACTGCCCGTTCCCGACCCCCCATCCCGCACCCGGATTAATACCTAATAAGCCCACTCCCTCCCCCCCATCCCTTTTTGGGGATAGCAGAGGCGTCAGCCCCAGTCCCGGCAAGCCACATGGGCCCCCCGCCAAAACCCCTGACCCGGTGGCCCGCTCCTCCTCCAGGCCCCAGACTCCGTGCCGCAATGCAGCGTGATGGAGCAGGCAGAGGGAGGAGTCCAGGGATGGGGAGAAAAGGACTGGGGAGCCTACTGCAGTCCCAGGGAGCCAGCTCCCCTACTGACTCCAATAGGCACCCCCGCTCCCCGAAAACCCACCCAGAGAAGGGGGCCTCGCCAGCGGCACCACCATAGCCCGGGGGCCAGGGAGATGCGGTAGGGCCCGTGACCCAACCACCCACCAGGACCCACCAAGCCTCCTGGTTTTCCCGGAAAAAAAATAATAAAAATAAATAAATAATAAAATAAAAGGGGGATAGATAATTCTATATTGGTAGGTGTTGTGTACCTGGATTTTCGTCCTTGACCATACTTTATTAGCTGAGAAACTTAAATTTTATGGTTTCAATTCTTCTGCATTAAAGTGGATTGAAAGCTACCTGTCTTTTAGATCACAAAAGTTTCATGTGAATGGCAGCCTCTCCAGTAGAAGAAGTTTGGAGTGTGGAGTTCCACAGGACAGCTGCTTAAGTCCTTTACTTTTCTCAATCTTTACTAATGATCTAGCTTGGGCTACAAAACTTGCCAGAACTGTCCTGTACGCAGACGATACCACTTTGTATTATGCTGCACCTTCATGCAGTGAATTAAATCAGGTTTTGAGCAGAGAACTAAATGTTGTATAGGATTGGGTGGTGTTTAACAAACTGGCCCTCAACATCTCTAAGACTAAACGCATGGTGATTGGTTCAAGGCACAAGCTATCCGTAACCCCACAGCTTGATTAAAATTTTTGTGACTTGACTAGTTGAAAGTGCCAAACTCCTTGGTGTGATGGTAGACATTTCTCTGTCTTGATCTCACGACATTTATTATATTGTTCTGAAAATAGGAAGAGCAGTTAGTACTGCAAGGAAATGTTGCTCTTTTGTGGCCCGTCCCCTTTTATGTGAAATAGTTCAGAGTCTAGTCTTATGTCATCTTGACTATTGCTCTACAGTGTGGACATCTGCTGCCACGGCTGACCTCCAAAAGCTCCAGGTTGTTCAGAACAATGCAGCACGGTTGGTACTGGGCTGCCCCATTAGATCTAATGTCAACCAGATGCATGCCCACCTTTCCTGGTTTACGGTTGAGAACAAGTTGCTTTTTAATATACTTATGCTGTTTAAGACAGTCATGAGCAGTAATGTTCCAGCTTTTATACATTCACAAATTGTCTTTAGTAATTCTGTTCATGATTACAACACTAGAGGTTTCAGTAATGGACAGCTTGTTTCACCAGGTCCAAAAACCAATGCTCTAAGATTATATAATTATACATAATTATAAAATCATTCTCCCTCTGTTTAATAATCTAACATGGACAGAATATTTAAAAAAAAAACGAAGAAAAACTGTCTTTGAAAGTTAATTTGAAGTAGCCAAAGCTTACCTGAAATAACTCCAAGGATTGTGCAGCTTATAATGAATGTATTCATATTTTCTTGTCTCCTATTATAAAAGGCAAAGAAGCTGTCTGTCCGTCTCCAGCGATTTTTGATTAGTCAATAAATGGTTGCTGAAGGGTATAAAGGTAAAATAAGGAAGTAACTTTGCAACACTGAATTGTGAATGGCTCATTCACTTGCCTTTGTAAAACATTAGCCAATCCTTTGCTTACAGGGAACTATTGATTCAAAGCACCATTTGTAATTCTAAAGCCTCATATTTTAGAGATTTCTTCAATTCTTTAACGACATAACATTCTATCATTCTTTCTAAACAGCATAATTTCCTAGTTAGCACATTGAGTCTCATTCCTTTTTAAAGGGGGCAATGCTCCCAATTTGTGATCATAAACCCCACTAAAATTAAAACAATGGAAACCAAGTTATTCTCAGTCATGAAAATTTGTAGTTTAAATATACAAATAGTGTCCCACTATTTTCAGAAAGCTTACAGAATAGCTAGCTCTAGTATCCCTTTTAAAGTCTTAAAAGCCAAATAAATATTGTAGAATGAGAAATGTGTAACTGGGGCTAAGGATGATGTTCTGGTTTTCCCTAAATATGAAAGAAAGCATAAAACAAATACATTTTAATAAGTTAAGTAAGACCTCCGAATTGCTACACAAACCTGTTAAAATTATTGAATTGAAGTTAACATTTCTGCACCCTTTGCACTGGTGACTGGAACAACTACATTTTATTTGAAAAATTATTTTGCTGTACAGACATATTTTTGTCAGAAGATGGAGCTAAATGGACCCACAAACACTGAAAGAAATCCAAAGGGAGGCTCTCATTGTCAAAGCAATTTGCGTCACAGTGTCTCAACAAATGTTTTTCATGAGCTAGGAGAGTTGCAGTTTAATCACTGCAATTGAACGGGCTCAAACATTTAAGAAATGGCTTTTTTCTTATTATTTTTAATGGAGGCAGTGGCTTTTGCAGGTAAGAATCTCACACTAAATAGGTTTTAAGCTTCTCAGAAAAATATCCGACCTAATTAAAGTTACTTTATCCTTTTGTTGTTGACAAGGAAGTAGACAGAGTGAAATGGAAAAAGATATATATTGATAATGGAGCTAAAGCATAATGCTAGTCTTACCTTGTGGTTTAAAGAAGTTTATATTTAACGCTGCTGCATACAGTTTTTTCTCATCCTCAATTTGAAGCTGGGCTGTTCAGAATCAGAATGCTTTTTATTGTCATTGTACATGTACAAAACATGTACAACAAGATTAAAGCCATCTTCAAACAGTGCAGAAATATCTAATACTCGAACATATAAAAAGTATAAACATTAAGAGATAATTGTACAGTCGTGGGTGTTTTGCACATTGTAGAAATAAGATATATTGTTATATAAATTGTTAAATATATGTGTGTAAATATTTCACAGTGTAGAATGGAATATTGCCCATTGTAGGATAGAAACTGCAAAATGGTACATTGTCATAATTGCACAGCAGTACGTTTTTTTTAACAGTTGTTTATCATTCCATGTGGGAGCTCAGAGTGTTTATCACCTTAGGAAACAAACTGTTCTTGAGTTCAATACATGTCCAGGTTAATTCCACACATCCTTAAGTCAGTTATTATTTTGGACTGCTAATTAGTTTTTTACTGTTGGGTTTGTAACTTTTTTTCAGGTTTATCTGAGGGATCTGGTTTGTTGGAAGATGGTCCTCTGACTGCATTTGTTGGAGGGGCGGTGACATTCAGAACAAAAAGACCTCCAACAGAAGAACAATTTTTGATGGTGGATTGGAAATTTCATGAGAATGTGCCAATTATAACCTCTGTGCCTACTCTAAACAATACTGCACCAGATTATGAAGGCAGGATCACCCTCTTCTCATCTACTGGATCTCTAGAGCTAAGGAACCTGACACTCAATGACAATGGGATGTACAGAGTTAGCATTTTACCAGTTGGAGAAAACACACAAGCAGGATCCACCAGACTGGACATATATGGTGATTAGATGTTAATATTAATAACAATAAAAATAATTCCCTTTATAGTCATAAAGAGGGGAAATTTGTCTCTGTATGTTACCTATCTGTTAGTGAGTAGTGTGCTGCCGACACTAAGTGGTGCAACCTGTGGTGAAGGGTTTTGCTCAGGGAACCAGAGGGACAGATCGAGTTTTAACCAACAACCTGTACAGCCTCTCCAAGACACAAATATCCATCTTCCTAACAACTAGGTCATTCACCCATCATTCACACATTCACACCCTGATGGTGGTGAGCTATGTTATTAGCCACAGCTGCCCTAGGGCACACTGACAGAAGCAAGGCTGCTATACATCAGTGCTACTGGGCCCTCTAACCAGCAGGTAGTTAGGGTGAAATGTCTTGCCTAAGGGCACAATGACTGAGACAGTCTAAGTTGGAGATAGAACCGGCAACCTTTCAATTTTAGGACAAACTCCCTAACACCTGCACCACTGACACCCCTAACAGAAGTAACATTTAAAGGAGCTATGAGTAAGATATTTACTGTAAAATCAACCTAAATAATTTTCATTCGACACCCAAGATGAAAGTAACATTCAAAGCAGTGTGAACGGCCCAATTCCAGTATTTTCTCCCCCCAAAAAATCTGATCTGTGCCATTTTTCCGTCTTACAGATCACTCTCCTGTCTCTCACTAAACATCCAGACAGTAGTAGCATATGCGCTCCATAAAAGACCATTGTTAATATCTGTGCTTCTTTCTTCTGCTTTCTTAAGTTAATGTGGTCTTAATATTGTCAGTTCTTATTGTTCAACAGCTTTCTAATAACAACAAGTAGAGATACTGGCCAGTATCTGCGTTTTTTTTTTTTCTTATAAAGGTTTTTTTTTTTTTAAAACAAAACTTTGTTGAATAGTTCTAGAAACAATTATATTGTCTATTACTTCAGCAAACTGGTTGCTGCTCTGTGACAACTCCCTCTGTTATCTGCACATTCAGGTCGCTTTGCATTATTGATGGTGGTCGCATTTAGTAATAATATGAACGGCCACCTCTGATTCCAGTAAAAAATCGTAATTGAGCATCAATACCTGCATAGGAACCTAGCCATTGTCAAGTTTGTCTTCTTTCAAACCTGGGGTCCGTTCTTCGTACGTTGCTTAAAACATCCGAGATCAAATGCAACATCCAAGATGATTTCATCGGGCTAATCCTGATCCGGCTAATTGGGTTCTTCGAACACACCTGTTGTTTATGATTAGTATGGCTGGATTGAGTTATCTGAGATAACTGCGCGTTCATGTGTCACTTTAAAAGGGGAAATGTGTTGATAGTAGAAACAATGATCAGCAACGCTGCTATTGGCTGTTCAGCATGGCCAAAGAATGCGCACAGTTTTTCTCCCAAGCAGAACAAAAGCTTTTAATGGAAGGTTATGCAGAATTTGAGTCATTATTTAAAACGACAGGGGATTTACACAGTAGTCACAAAAAAGTTACTGGAATATTACAAGCAATAGTAAATGAAAGGGTTATAAACAACTTCAAGATAACTATAACCTGGAAAAATGTGATTTCTTTAGATACCTTCAGCTAAGATACCAATACAATAAAAATATAAAATTTTTGGAGGATGAGACAAGTATACTTATAATCTTATTAGATTCCAGCAAAGGAAGACCTCCCAAAAAAAAAAACAATATCCAAACTATACTCATGTCTACAAACAAAGAGAAAATGTAATCAACATACCTTAAGGTTAAATGGAAAAAATAAGCTAAGATAACAACTGATGATGTTTGGGTAAATATTTGGAATTTTGTGATCCATACGTCAAGTTCTGACCTATGGAGGGATTGGACATGCATGGTGCGTTTTTTTGTTACATTAAAAGTAAACATTGTGACGACAAAATGTTGGAGAAACTGTGGGAATGTGTCTGCAGGATTTTTTTTATGTCTTCTGGGAATGTACTAAGATCACATCCTACTGGTCAGGAATGAAAAAAGTAATCAATACTAAAATGGACTTAAATTTACGCTGTGATTTTACTACGGTTTTCCTGGGTAGTTTACCCCAAGAGCCGAGGAAGTCCGATAGATATCTCCTACTAATATTAATAGCAGGTGCAAAGAAAGCTATAACTCGCAGGTGGCTTGATTCGGAACCACCATCATATTCGGACTGGAAGGACATAATTAAGGAAATTCACACAATGCATGACTTTTTCATAAAGACTTGCCACTTATAAATACAATAAATACTGGAAAAAAATTAACATTCATCGGAACTTGACACCAACTGTATAAGTAATGTAATTACTTTTTTCCTTTTTTATTATTATTCAACTGCTCCTGTCAAACTAGATGCTCTGTAATTTTTGTTGGAGAGGGGTCCAATTGTTCAATGTATATATGTATGTATGTGTATTTCTAAAACTACCAAAATGACAAAAATAAAAATATTTAAAAAAATCGACAGGGAGCACCTCAAAGTCTGCTAAAGCCAGGAGAGAGGGCTGGCAAAAAGAAGCAGACAAATTAAATGTGTAAGTACTGTCCATGGTAGATGAACACTTTCCTTTGTTATTTTATGTCAGAGCCTCCACGGGCCCCACTAGAACATGGGGACAAGTAAAAGTGAAATACAAGAATATTCTACAAAATGGTAGCCTTTAATTATTATACTGTATTTTAAAAAGCCACTTTTTCCCCTTTTTAAAAGGCACTTTTAAATGCACTCAAAAAAAACTCTTTGGATGAACATAAAAAACTCACTCCTCCGTGTTGAACACTTAATCTGTGGTTCCAACAAATGAATTATGTAAATAACAGCCTCACAAGAAAAACGATATCTCTCTACAATTACACTGTCGCGCTGCGCTAAAGGATCCTGTCTGTCTCGCAATGCGCAATTAATTCGAAAAGCTCTGCGAATTATTCTTGCACCTTCCGCAACAGGTTGTTGTCATAAAAATTGACAGCAACCTTCTTCTTTTGGCAAGCCGCCATCTCGAGAAGACACCACAGCGGTTTCACTCCATGGGTTTCAACCCCCACACGCCACATGCTCGATAACTCTTTGCTGGACCGAAGATTACTGAAGCAAAACTATCCCTGTGTTGGACAGGAGGTCGACTAAAAAGTACTTTTGAATTCCCTCTGATCAAAGACTGAGAGCTGTTTGATCTCCTGGTGATCGAAAGAGGACCACGCTTTTGTTTTGGCCGTACAAAGCGTCTGAACGCCCAGAGAATGAGAAAGGCGAAGGGACTTCCCCTCCTGTTTCCCCGCTATCCGACACCCGCGTACGCCGAAGAGCATCCAGGACGCCGCGGACTGGGAGCGGTCTGGAACTTTCCCCTGAGACAACACAAGTAACTGGGCTTTTCCCCCTTTTTTTATTTCTCTTTTCACCTGTAAGATGATCTAAGAGTGCCTGGGCAGAGAACCTGTTAGGATTTAGTTTTAATTGTGGTTTACTCCAAGACGGAGTTTTTTTTAACTGTTGAATATTTTCTGTTGTATGTGCATGCATTTTGAAAGTGATTTTGGCTGTGCTGATTTTGTAGTTCATAAGTGACTCTGCCGCGGGTCTTTCCCATCTTTTCCCCTCGTTTTTTCTATCTTCGCTTTCTCTTATCAGTTAAATCTCTTTGTGAACCTCAGTTCGCGCTCTCCCTTGAATTTCTCATTCAGACCGCCTCTTAAGCAAGGTACCACCCCACTTTAGTGTAAGCGCTGACTGCATCATAGGACCTCCCCTCACGCATCACGCAAGGTTGTAGGTCATACGTCATCATAGTCGCCATCTTGGGAGGGTGTCGCTTAGCTAAACTATAGCTAGCTGTTGTGAAAACATTGAGGCGTCCGTAGGGCTGGACGATATAGAAAAAAAGCTTATCGATAAAAAAAAAATGCATATTGATCGATATCGATAATTATTGAAAATTTTTAAAACCATATTTTATGTGCAGCTCTGCCTGGACATTTTATGATATTGCTAAATGATTTAATTTTAATAAAGAACACAAACACAGAATTCAAATTAAATCTTTATTTAACCAACCTTTTTAACCATAACAGAATTGTTTTTAAAGAAAAATAACTTAAGAGACCTGAGTTATGTTGTCAAATACTGACAAAGAATAAACTAACGTGACCAGTAAAATTACCAAAATAAATATGCCAAATAAATAAATAAAATAGCCTATTTAAGTGGGAATAGTACACTAGTTACTTCTCAGGTTTCATAATTGAGAGGCTAACGCATAGCTGAGGTCCGAGGTTGTGGCGTGTAAGGACAGCGCGAGCTGTGTCAGCCCCGCGCTGCTGCTGCGCGTCTTCGTAGGAAGACTTTTTCTATCACAAAGAAGGGAGCCCAGTTTAGCTGCTATTCCAGAATATTCCTACGAAGACGCGCGGAAGCAACGCGGGGCTGACAAGCGCGAGCTGTGCAGCCCCGCGTTGCTTCTGTGCGGGGCTGCACAGCTCGCGCTGCTGTCAGAGTGAGCGGCTTACGTGATGAAACAAGTTGGTTGCGTTACCAGACTTTGTTTTTACCGGTTCCTTGCAAGTTTTATAAATCACTGGTTTATTTCTGTCAGACTGGCGAACTAGTAAAACCCCGTTTTGGGACCGTTTCCCCCGCCGCTACTTGCTGCGACATATTCACATGCTCTGTGTTGTTGTTTGAGAGGATGGCGCTTTGTGACGGCGTGCCTGGGTCCGCGATTACGATTGGTTAAGAGGAAGTAGTGACTGCAGCATCAACTAATATGATAGGCTGAAAGGAAGGAAGGAAAACTCTCTATTTTTTCCTATCGTGCCACACGTCTATCGATCGATATATATTGTTATTGAATTATTGTCCAGCCCTAGGCGTCCCTCTGGATTCTCAAAGCAGTTTTCTGCCTTTCAATGCTACAACGTCCATTGCTGACGTCTTGAATGTGACGTTTAAACAACTGGGAGTTGAACTAAGATTTGATACCTCTCATTTTAATCCAGTTTAGTTTAGTAGCGAGTAGAATTCCAAGGTTGTTGAATTACTGTAACAGGGAATTGCCTTTGGTTCAATAAAAACAACAACTTTGGAATAGTAATTGTTGAATTCCAATTCACAGTTGCATGGTTATTCAGAATTCAGAATTACCTCCTTTTTGAGTTAACATTTGATATTAACTTAGGCTACGTTCACACTGCAGGTCTCAATGCTCAATTCCAATTTTTTGCGTGTCTGTTCACATTTCCAAATTTATGTGACTTGTATGTGATCTCCTGTGTGAACTGAAAGCGTTTAACCTAAGTGTCCCGCTCAAGGATGCAATGACGTCATACGTAGCAAGCGCCCTCAGTGTTTGCGGAAGTAAACATGGATTATAATGCTGGTGCGCATTTTGCGGTCATTAATTTATTTTCTAACCGGAGATTTATTTTCTAACCGGAGCTAGCAATGTTGCTAGCTTTTCTAGCAACATTGTTTAATGATTCACTAAAGTGTAAAAAGGTGTTTTTGGGACTCTTTTGAACATTTGGCTCTCAAGGTAAAGAGCCCGGTACGAACTATGTTTCTGAATGTTTACAGGCCTCCTAAGTCCACATTAAACTTTTTAAAGGATTTTAGTGACCTCTTGTCGGTGATATGTGTTGATTATGACTGTCAGAACCCGATCAGATCATTTTGTTCCAGCACAACCGAGTTCATAACAGCTAATTAATAAATGCATTAGTAGTATAAATCATTACAAGCTTATAGCTCTAGCATCACTACCATTTGAATCATATTTGTTATAGCTACTATTTGAGTTGAATGACTTATTATTAAAGTTATAACACCAAATTATAATTAATAATAATAATCATATTCAATCAGCTTCTGGCATGCTAAGACAGACTTCCCATCTCCTCCCCTTATAAAGCCTCGATCTAATCCTGTTTCCATGGACAAATTTAAGCCTGCTCGCGAGCAGGCTTAAGTTTGCACACATGTTGCTATGACAGCAAGTCCAGGATGACTTTCGAAGAACCAAACAATCCAAGATAATGCCAAATCGTCAACAATCAAATCCAGCTAACTGAGTTAGCGACGTATCAAGAACGGGCCCCAGGAGGTACGGTATGGAACTACTTCGGTTCAGAGTGTAGTGTTTACTTCTTGGTTCCTGAGCCAATCATATGAGAGTTCCCAGGGTTCCCAAAACAGAGCGCAGCATTTGATATTTTATTTTGGCAAAAGAGCAGCAGCCTGCAAACATGGAAGCCAGTAAGAGAAGCTAACCGGAAATAGAGAAGATTACAACATCATACACCTGCTTTGTGGAAGTAATAATTCAGAGGAGTTTCACAGCCGGGGGATCACTGGGTAAATGGCGGGGTAAAAAGCATTGTGTATGTGTTGTTCCAGTTTCAACCACTAGGTGTGATTATTACTTATAGTTTATGCATTTTATATTCATCAGATAGATTCTGTTGGAAGTTTGTAAGCGTGTTATGTTTGTGTTTTATATAAGTTAGTATGCATTTAGTTCTTTTAGTTTACATGTAGTTTTTGGAAATATTTTTTAGTGATCTATCCTTTGATATTCACATCATTAATACGTACAACCTTTGCTGTTTCATTTGTGGCAGGTACGTCTGCACCATGTTTGCTCTTTTATTGATGATGCTGTAAGGTTAGCAGAGAAATCAAAGGCTTTGCAGAAATAACTGAAGAGAATTGAAGTTTAGTGATGTATATGGCTACATCAATCTGATTTATTACATCAACCTTGCCAAAAATCTTGTTTTTTTATCATAGTTTGAAAATGTCATAAAGATCTTTTAACACTGAATACAATAAATCAACCAGGGTTATGTTTAAACCTAAACTATATAGAAAATAATAAATATGATCAAGATGGACATTTTATGGGCCACACCCAGCACTCTTGATATCTTCTTGCCTGCACAAAAATGAGAAAACATCCATTAAGTGTTTCAATAGATCAAGGTATTATGATATCACTCCCTACCCACAATGCGCCCCAAGAAATTCCTCAAGTTTGGCAGAGGTGAAAAAAGGTAAACATGGTTGAATTTTTCTTT